>NC_053027.1:402040796-402339997 GCF_003073215.2 Triticum urartu | reverse complement strand
GAATTCTCTATTTGCAAACAAGAAGACATACCCAAATAGTTAGACCAACACAGTGAATCATGTGAAACAACATGGAAAGAAAAAAGAACGAAGCACTTGGGCGGCCAATGCTTACCAAGAAGGTGGACATGTCGGTTTTTGTAAGGACTTTGGTATATGAAGTGCGAACTGCAGCCCAGTCTGTTGCCGGTGCAACTGCATGGGCCGGAGCAGATGCAAGTGCAAGTGTTGGTGCAGGTGCCGAAGCCGCCGCTGCTGCCAGAGATGGTGCTCCTTGTAGAGCTGGTGCCGGTGTCGGAGCAGGTGCCGGTGTCGATGTCCAATCCTCCGGTAGATCAGACTGATCTGCTGACGCGGTCGGTGCCCAATCCTCAGCTGGATCAGACTGAGCTGCTGCCGCTGTCAGTGCTAGAGCAACTGCCGGTGCTTGATCTGTGCGAGACAGCAGCGATCGTGTTTGGTCTGCTATGATCAGCTTTCTAACTTGACTAGGATCCGTGACCGTGATCCAGTTTTTTCTTCATTTCTTTTAAACGCGAGAAGGACTAATTGTGGCATTTTTGTTAAACCAAACTACAGTTCATCATCGGGATTTAGCTTGTACTCAGACAACAGACTGATCCAATTTTTTCCAGTAATATAAGTGATGGACAGTGCCTTCGTTACTGACACGACATAAGAAGTGAAACCTGCAAAAATAGCCATCGTAGAGCAAACCAAACGGTCTATTCTGTGATGAATGTCACATGGCAAAACCTGCATCGTAAAATTGCAGGAAAAGAAAGAAAAAATGACATTAAATCAATAAGATTTAGATAGTAAATCAATAAGATTTACTTGATGTGACACGAGTGAATCCTTACCAGGAAATCACTATGTTGAAGTACTAAACAGAAGATTGATCGTCCGACTACGCGTGACATGCAGGGGCCCCGCCTACTCCCACAAGCAGGACAGTCCAAAGGTCGTGACAAATCGTATGGACCGAACATCCATGGGACTGGAAATCCTGGTGGGTGCGATAAAGCCTGCAATGCATACAGATATTGGAGTGTAACCATAATTGATAAACCGTCCTCACAAAAAATATGATCTGGATAATTCAAAATATACAGACTGAATTGAGTGGACAGACATTAACATAGATCGTTCTCAGGACTGACCACACACCAAAAGCGGCAGTACTAATAAACAATACAGGGTTCACAAACACAAATCAAGTACTGAACAATAGTACTTACTACAGACAAGCAAAGTTGCACTAAGTAAACTCTGCAGACTATTTCTTGCCATCGGCCTACGGGATGAACCCCGCATAACTGACTAGGCCATGGACTTCGTGTGAGATGTCTACATGCACCATCACCATCTTGTCAACCTTGGAGAACCTAACAGAGTGGTCTTTCCACTCATAAACATGATGATGAAGACATGCTGCATCAGATTTGTTGGGAAGCTTTACAAGAACCACACCCTTCGTAATCGAAGGCACAACCAGGAAATTGTTGTGGTCAAGTACAGCCTCGAGAACACGCCTGACAACAATGCTACAGGAAAACACTAGTTCAGGACACGTGGCGACAAGGACACATCAACTGGATAGTTCAGCAGTAGAACTCATCATCAGGTCTTCCAGTTCACACGGCATGACTTTGAGAACTTCATCTCCACCGCGGACCTGGTTCTAATTCAAACAGAAACCATATTTTATTACTACCTCCGTTCAAAAATATAGGATGATTTTCGATATTATACTCCATATATGACTACATATACGCACAGAAATGAGTGAACAAAGACACTAGAACATGTCTTCAAAGGCATGAGAGCAGAGGGATTACATGCAATATCCATAACACAAGTTACTGAGGCAAATATACCCTCTTAAAAGGTAGCATTGATGTTTATACAGTACTCCCTCCGTCCCAAAATTATTGTCTTAGATTTGTCTAGATATGGATGTATCAAGTCACATTTTAGTATTAGATACATCCATATCTAGACAAATCTAAGACAAGAAATTTGGGACAGAGGGAGTAGTTGAAAGTAATCTATAAGAAATCGGTGTCAACCTCTCGCATTGTGACGCCCTGAGGCCGAGGTGCCAGGTGTCTTCCAGTTATTCGCTGTCGTTGTCATGTCATTTGCTTGCGTGTTGCATCTTATCATGTCATCATGTGCATTGCATCATCATGTTTTAAAACTTGCATTCGTCCGGGTTCTCCGAGTTCTCTCTGTTGTCCGTTCTGAGCCCAACCACACTTGCACACGCCCGCGGCATGTCCGAAATAGTATTTTATAAGTGGCCGGAAAATGTTCTCGGAATGGGATGAAAGTTGGCGTGCGGTGTTGTTTTGTTCTTAGTAGACCGCCTGCCAATTTTCATCGCGTTCGGAGTTCGTCTGATAGCCCAACCGTTAAACTATAGCGATAATATAGTCGGTCAAACGTCGGACGTTTTCGGTCTCCGAAAACAGTCGCCGGGCCTCTCTTCTCTTTTCTCAGCCTGAGACCTTCTGCACAGTCCACTACCTACTGCCAGGCCTAACCTAGGCTCTCTCGTCAGTCCGCGGACCTCCTCGCGCGCGCGTTCGAAAGATGTCCCGGACCCGACCCGGGCAGTCATCACCGTTGTGTCCGGATCATCCCTAAACGTCTACAAAACGTCTCCATTTTCTTATTGGGCCTTCCTAGCCTATTTATTCGTGACCATCCGATTACGATCGGAGGGACGAGGTAGCCCCTAAACCTAGTTCCCTACTATATAAACCAACCTAACCCTAAATTCTAGGAGGTTTGTCCCCTCAGCCGCCGCCACCCACTCAAAATCTCTTGGGATCCATTCCCCAATCCCTTTGTCCCACCGATCCAACCAGGTCTCTCCATTGCTCCTCATCGATCCAGCTGCCTGCACCCTCGATCAAAAGTTCTCTCGGCCTCCAACCTGCAGTCCTTCTGCTCGATCCGGATGGGATCGAGGCCGTGCCCCTCATCCCCGTGCCCCTGGTTCGCTCGATCCAGAGGAGAGGAGCACGCCATCGTCAAGCTCCTCCCGCTTGCTCCTCCCTCCATGGCGTCGTCGTCGCCGGCGGCTAAACCAGCAGCAAGTCGCAACTCCTGCAGGACCCCGCGAACATGAGGAGGCTATGGGGACTGCCCTTCTGCACCTCGTCACCATCCCCTGCCCGCCGGAGCCATGCCTCCCTGTGACTCGCGGCCACGGCGACAGTCTTCTTACACGACCTGCTCCCCTCGCCTCCGCCCGGTTCCTCCTTGCCGGAGTCTCAGCACCGCTGTCCCCGATCTTGCAGCGCCGCCGCCTGGAGCTTCTTCGCTGGAGGCCTTCGCCTCGTCGGTGTCGTCGGCGTCCATCCCCGCCTGAATCCTCACGTCCTCTTTGAACCTTGTGCTTGCAGCTTCGCCTCTGCATCAACGAGTCTCTGCCTCCTCCGCCCGAGCACCCACACGGGAGATGCCCGGCGCTCCACCCCCTAAGAAGGAACAGCGCCCAAGCGCTCCCGCTCCTCGCGACCCGCTGCCCCGGCGAACCTCGCTGCCGGCGACTACCTCCCGCAAGAGCTCCTACCCTTTGGCCATGGACACCCATGCTTCCCTGGCGCCTTGCATGTCCACGCCACCAACGACAGCAGCAGCAGGGAGACCCATCGCCGGATCCGCCTCCATCGGCCTCTGTTCGGTGCGGCACCGCCGGGATCTGCTCGCCACCTCACCGACCTGCTACTTCCCCTGCATCGTCTGAAGCCGCCTGCGTTCCCCTCTATCTGCTTCCTGGCGCACAGAGGAACCGCTGCCTCGCTCGCCCGTGTTGACCCCGTCCCAGCGCGCCTCCAGCCCAGCACCAAGTCCCAGTTCCCTCCACCGAGCCGGGCCACGGCCCATTGGTGAGTCGTCCCCTCTCCTGTGCACCTTGGGCCCAGCAGTTTTGGCCTGCTTCTGTTTTTTTCCTTTCAGCGATTTTCCTTTTTATCCAGAGAACAACAGATTTACAGAAAACCCCCCTAGCTTCATGCATTTAATAACTCTCAAACCATGCATCCAAATTAATCAAACTTAATATGAAACTTGCTTAGAATTTTGTCTAGTTTCATAATATGTCTTTTTCATCCATGTTCAAAATGTTTAAGATGTTGTTTGTTTAAATTTGCTTAAATAACTTGCTAAAATGATTTAATTCATAACTAATTAACCATAGCTCCAAATTTAATAAACTTTATATGTAAATGGGGTAGAATTTTGCCTAGTTTAACATGGTGGCATCATCTTTGCATGTTTAACAACTATAAAATATGGTTTAGGGCAGAACAGTACCATAACCAAAATATGCACATGAGGAGTTTCCGGACTTGTTGTTTGTCGTTTCGGCCTCATTTAAACTTGCCTAGATAGGTAGTTCCGGACTTGTAACGCCCTCGATGTGGCTATATCTCCCACATGTCGAAGCATGACTTAGAGGCATAACCGCATTGAAAGTAATGTGGCAAGTGAGCTAATCTTCACACAACCCATGTAATACATAAGGGACAGAGATACATAGTTGGCTTACAATCGCCACTTCACACAATACATGAATAAAGCATTACAACATCCAAATACATTCAAGGTCCGACTACGGAACCAAAATAAAGAGCAACCCAAAAATGCGACAAGGTCCCCTGATCGACCCCAACTGGGCTCCACTACTTATCAACTAGAAACAAAACAAGACAAAGGACAAGATCTTCAACGAGCTCCTCCTTGAGCTTGGTTGTGTCATCTGCACGGTCTCATCGGCACCTGCAAGCTGGTTTTGGAAGTATCTATGAGTCACGGGACTCAGCAATCTCACACTCTTGCGATCAAGACTATTTAAGCTTATAGGTAAGGTAAAGGTATGAGGTGGAGCTGCAGTAAGCGACTAGCATGTATGGTGGCTAACATATACGCAAAAGAGAGCGAGAAGAGAAGGCAAAAGCACGGTCGAACAACTATGATCAAGAAGTGATCCTAGAACAACCTACGTCAAACATAACTCCAACACCGTGTTCACTTCCCGGACTCCGCCGAGAAGAGACCATCACGGTAACACACGCGGTTGATGTATTTTAGTTAAGGTCAACTTCAGGATTTCTACAACCGGATTTCTACAACTTCAGGGGTGTCCCAACTTAGCCCATCACAAGCTCTCACGGTCAAGGAAGGATATTCCTTCTAGCGGGAAGACCTGATCAGACTCGAAATCCCGGTTACAAGACATCCTTGATAATGGTAAAACAAGTCCGGTAACACCGCCCGAATGTGACAACAAATCCCGATAGGAGCTGCACATATCTCGTTCTCAGGGCACACTCAGATAGGTCAAGCTATGAGTAAAACCAACCCTCGAGTTGCCCTGAGGTGGCCCCGCAGGCTGCCCATTTCGGACCAACACTCAGAGGAGCACTGGCCCGGGGGGTTAAAATAAAGATGACCCTTGAGTCTGCAGAACCCAAGGGAAAAAGAGGCTAGGTGGCGAATGGTAAAACCAATGTTGGGCATTGCTGGAGGAGTTTTATTCAAGGCGAACTGTCAAGGGGTTCCCATTATAACCCAACCGCATAAGGAACGCAAAATCCGGGAACATAACATCGATATGACGGAAACTAGGGTGGCAAGAGTGGAACAAAACACCAGGCATAAGGCCGAGCCTTCCACCCTTTACCAAGTATATAGATGCATTAATTAAATAAGAGATATTGTGATATCCCAACAAAATATCCATGTTCCAAACATGGAACAGGCTCCAATCTTCACCTGCAACTAACAACGCTATAAGAGGGGTTGAGCAAAGCGGTAGCATAGCCAAACAACGGTTTGCTAGGACAAGGTGGGTTAGAGGCCTTGGTTCAACAATATGGGAGGCATGATAAGCAAGTGGTAGGTATCGCTGCATAGGCATAGCAAAAGAGCGAGAAACTAGCAAGAAAAGATAGAAGTGATTTTGAGCGTATGGTCATCTTGCCTGAGATCCCGCAAGGAAGAAGAACGAGTCCATGAAGAAGGAAAACGGACGTAGTCGAACGGGTCCTCACAAACGCGACGTTATCAGAACCAACCCGAAGAAGCAACACCAGAAAGAAGCACACAACATAGTAAACAACCATCACATAATCATGGCACGATGCGCAAACAAGTATGATGCATGTCCGGTTTAATGAGGCATGGCATGGCAAAGTGCACAAACAATCCTACAAATTAAGTGGAGTTCAACATGCAACGGAGTTGCATTTTGACGAAACACCACATGCAAGTTATTTAGTTCGATCTCGTTTATGTACCCAACAATATTAAATGTTGTTAAACAAGGCAAGAGGGTGAAGCAAATGAAAACTACCTATCTAGGCAAGTTTAAATGAGGCCGAAACGACAAACAACAAGTCCGGAAACTCCTCATGTGCATATTTTGGTTATGGTACTGTTCTGCCCTAAACCATATTTTATAGTTGTTAAACATGCAAAGATGATGCCACCATGTTAAACTAGGCAAAATTCTACCCCATTTACATATAAAGTTTATTAAATTTGGAGCTATGGTTAATTAGTTATGAATTAAATCATTTTAGCAAGTTATTTAAGCAAATTTAAACAAACAACATCTTAAACATTTTGAACATGGATGAAAAAGACATATTATGAAACTAGACAAAATTCTAAGCAAGTTTCATATTAAGTTTGATTAATTTGGATGCATGGTTTGAGAGTTATTAAATGCATGAAGCTAGGGGGGTTTTCTGTAAATCTGTTGTTCTCTGGATAAAAAGGAAAATCGCTGAAAGGAAAAAAACAGAAGCAGGCCAAAACTGCTGGGCCCAAGGTGCACAGGAGAGGGGGCGGCTCACCAATGGGCCGTGGCCCGGCTCGGTGGAGGGAACTGGGCCTTGGCGCTGGGCTGGAGGCGCGCTGGGATGGGGTCAACACGGGCGAGCGAGGCAGCGGTTCCTCTATGCGCCAGGAAGCAGATAGAGGGGAACGCGGGCGGCTTCAGACGATGCAGGGGAAGTAGCAGGTCGGTGAGGTGGCGAGCAGATCCCGGCGGTGCCGCACCGAACAGAGGCCGATGGAGGCGGATCCGGCGACGGGTCTCCCTGCTGCTGCTGTCATTGGCGGCGTGGACGTGCAAGGCGCCAGGGAAGCATGGGTGTCCATGGCCAGGGGGTAGGAGCTCCTGCGGGAGGTAGTTGCCGGGAGCGAGGTTCGCCGGGGCGGCGGGTCGCGAGGAGGGGGAGCGCTTGGGCGCTGTTCCTTCTTAGGGGGTGGAGCGCCAGGCATCTCCCGTGTGGGTGCTCGGGCAGAGGAGGCAGAGACTCGTTGATGTAGAGGCGAAGCTGCAGGCACAAGGTTCAGAGAGGACGCGAGGATTCAGGCGGGGATGGACGCTGACGACGCGGACGAGGCGAAGGCCTCCGGCGAAGAAGCTCCAGGCGGCAGCGCTGCAAGATCGGGAACGGCGGTGCTGAGACTCCGGCAAGGAGGAACCGGGCGGAGGCGAGGGGAGCAGGTTGTGTAAGAAGACCGTCGCCGTGGCCGCGAGTCACAGGGAGGCATGGCTCCGGCGGGCAGGGGATGGTGACGAGGTGCAGAAGGGCAGTCCCCATAGCCTCCTCATGTTCGCGGGGTCCTGCAGGAGTTGTGACTTGCTGCTGGTTTAGCCACCGGCGACGATGACGCCATGGAGGGAGGAGCAAGCGGGAGGAGCTTGACGATGGCGTGCTCCTCTCCTCTGGATTGAGTGAACCAGGGGCACGGGGACGAGGGGCACGGCCTCGATCCCATACGGATCGAGCAGAAGGACTGCAGGTTGGAGGCCCAGAGAATTTTTGATCGGGGGCGCAGGCAGCTGGATCGATGAGGAGCAGTGGAGAGAGTTGGTTGGATCGGTGGGACAAAGGGATTGGGGAATGGATCCCAAGAGATTTTGAGTGGGTGGCGGCGGCTGAGGGGACAAACCTCCTAGAATTTAGGGTTAGGTTGGTTTATATAGTAGGGAACTAGGTTTAGGGGCTACCTCGTCCCTCTGATCGTAATCGGATGGTCACGAATAAATAGGCTAGGAAGGCCCAATAAGAAAACGGAGACGTTTTGTAGACATTTGTGGATGATCCGGACACAACGGTGATGACTGCCCGGGTCGGGTCCGGGACATCTTTCGAACGCGCGCGCGAGGAGGTCCGCGGACTGACGAGAGAGCCTAGGATAGGCCTGGCGGTAGGTAGTGGACTGTGCAGAAGGTCTCAGGCTGAGAGAAGAGAAGAGAGGCCCGGCGACTGTTTCCGGAGACCGAAAACGTCCGACTATATTGTCGCTATAGTTTAACGGTTGGGCTATCAGACGAACTCCGAACGCGATGAAAATTGACAGGCGGCCTACTAAGAACAAAACAACACCGCACGCCAACTTTCATCCCATTCCGAGAACATTTTCCGGCTACTTATAAAATACTATTTCGGACATGCCGCGGGCGTGTGCAAGTGTGGTTGGGCTCAGAACAGACAACGGAGAGAACGGAGAACCCGGACGAATGCAAGTTTTAAAACATGATGATGCAATGCACATGATGACATGATAAGATGCAACACGCAAGAAAATGACATGACAACGACAACGAATAACTGGAAGACACCTGGCACCTCGGCCTCGGGGCGTCACACGCATGTTTTGGTCAAAAGAGGAGTTTAGAACCGTCATTTGGCACACTAAAATCACATGCAAGATCACCCAGAAAGTTGTACTAGCAGTACTAGTACTGCGCGTTAGATGAAAAAACACGATCAAGATCGAGAAAAAGATCATCAACAAGAGACATTACCTGGACTTGCTTAATGAGGGATCCCGGAGAGGGGGGGCTTGGACAGGGCGATGGCTTTGAGCTTGTCTGCGGTAGTCTTGGCGGGGTGCTTGCGCTTCTTCGTACCATGAGCCTCGACGGTTTTGGCCAGAGCCATAGAAATCACGTCGGCCGGTGCTCCGGCGTCCATCCAAGATAGGAAGCTGAGAGAGAAGAGTGAAAGGAGGAACGAGATGAGGGAGAAGCGAAGCGAGTGGGGGTTTTCTTCAAGAGAGGAAGCTGAGAGAGAAGAGTGAAATGATGGTTGCTTCGTCCGTCCAACTTACTGCTGGAAAGGGGGGGTTGTGATTTGACGGCTCATTGCGCATTACTGCGGTGGTTCGATCGGGGTAGTCTACCATCACTCTACTACGGAGTAATTTAGTGCATGGCTGGTGGACCCAGGTGCTGGCTGTCCCACACGTCGGCGAAAGTGAGTAATTTAGTGCATGGCTGGAGGAGGATCCGCATGGTAGAGCATGTCCACTGTTTTTTTGAAGAAAAAAATGATTACAGCAAGCGTTTCCACTCTTACGACGGAGGAGTGCGAAACACGGTAGCCACTTGTACATACACAGTGCTCCTACTACTAGGCATGTGCAGTGGTTCATACGTCAGTACTACACAATCTTGTTGCTAGTGTAGTAAGATATGACGATAACAAATGATGTTGTGCGCATGTCAACTACTCCTATATGTAAGATAGTACCGCTTTTTCGACTGTCCGGTCGAGAATGAACGGTGAGATCAATGTTAACAGAACTAGGTCCACAGTGCATGGAGAGTATGATGCTATAGTACTCCACGAAACATGAACCATATGAAGCACGAATAGTGTTAGGCAGGGTGTATGAAGGGTGCACGGGATGGGAGCAAAAGTTCCCTTCTCAACCCACTTTTGGGTGTGTGGCAGAGTGCATGAAGGGTTCATGAGTCTGAAAGGACATGCGGTGCCCCCATGTGTGGTTTTGGTAATTGATGACATTCTCTATGGACTAATGGTTGCATTGAGTTATATTTGAAGGAATTTTCCATAGGCATTTCTTGAAGTCCATGTGTTGGTTTCAAGGAGTTTATGGGTTGACCAAGGTGCTATTAAGGAATTATCCAAAGATTGGTCATGTGAGTGTTGAGCTTATTGCAAGCATGTCTTGAAGAAGAAGATTGTGTGATCATTCATGTTTACCTTCAAGACATCATCCAAACGAAGAGAGTTGGAAAGATTCAAGGTTGATCAAGACTAAGTCAAGAGTGAATCAAGTTGATCAACTCACAAAGAGTAGAAGATGTACCTAGAGGGATCAAGTGATCCCATAGTATGGTAAGCATTGTCCATTGCACTTTGTGTACTAACCCATGGTCTATGTGAGAGTCTATGTGGGGTTAGGTACGTGTCCATGGGCTTGCGTCAAGAGGATGATATCATACAACCCATGGGAAGGATGACATCAAGTGGTGATCATCATCAAGATTGCCGTGTGCAAGTTCAAGTGGAGAATCACGAAGAGATCAAGTGCTTGAAGCTTGCCATCCATTGTGGTGTCAATGTACTTGTGAAGATGTGCCGAAGAGTGGCTCACCCATAGTGGAGTATGGGGGAGCAATCATCTAGTCTCCATTGACCCAACGCAATCAAGAAAGGTGGTCCATCTTGAGGAGGACAAGATCGTCATCATCTAGCTCAAGTGGATCATGTGCAAGGCAAAGGTTTGCCCTTGATAGGTTTTCTATTTTACCGGTCTCATGGTGGTAGTTGGGAGACCGTGTTATAGGATCGATAGCCGTACTATCAAGGGGGGCTCTCAAGTGAGTAGCTTGATCATATCGTTCATCGAGAGATCAAACCATTGCATCCTTGCATCATGTTTCTTGGTTCTTGTTTGGTTCTCTTTGTGAGTCTTAGAGCTTATGGTCATCTTGATGACAAGCTTGAGTTCATCGAAAACGGAGTTTGCATGCGTCCTCTATGATGTTTTCGGTGTTGGAGGTTTTACCGGTCTTATCCGAGGAAGGGTTCTCACCATTTTATTTTGGGCCTTTTCTCATTTGCTTCTTATTGGTATTTCTATCAAGATTGTGTTAGCCCATGTCATTAGCTTTCCAACAAACTTGGTTTCGTTGAATTCAGAGTCCGTTTGCAGAAGTTATGGCTATTTTTGTAAAGGCTGCAGCGATACTACCGTGGCTAGAGCGGATGTAATTTTTTACAACCGCTCCAGAGCAGTACTACCGCGGCTCCTGAGCGGTAGTACCGCTCCAGAGCAGTACTACCGTGGCTCCTAAGCGGTAGTACCGCTCCGGACCAAAATCTCGTGTTTTGCTCAGCGGAAGTAGGCACGGAAGTATTTTTTTGTACCGCTCGCAAGCAGTAGTACCGCTACCATTTGCGGTAGTACCGTGAGGTCGAGCGGTAGTACCGTGAGGACGAGCGGTAGTACCGCTCCGGCGGTTCTACTGGCCTTTTGCCTCCTCGCTGTTGTTTTTCAAAGGGGTACTTCCGCCCTAGCGGTAGTACCGCTCCTTGGAGCGGTAGTACCGCTATGTGCAGGCTGTGAGCATAATGGTTGGATTTTTCCCCACCTATAAAAGGGGGTCTTCTTCCCCAATGAACCCAATCTCTTGAGCTCGTGTTCTTCCTCCATTGTTGACCTTCTTCGAGCTTGCTAACTCTCCATCCCTCCAATGATTCTTGCTAGTTCTTGAGGGAAAAGAGAGAGGAGATCTAGATCCACGTATCCACCAATCACTTTCTCCTCTAAGTGAGGGGAACCCCTTGGGTCTAGATCTTGGAGTTCTTCGTGTTCTTCTTTCGTTCTTCCTATCATTTTCCTCCCTAGCATTAGTTGCTTTGGTGGGATTTGGGAGAGAAGGACTTGGGCACTCCGTGTGCCCTTGCCATTGCATTTGGTGCATCAGTTTGAGTTCTCCACGGTGATACGTGGAAGTGAAGTTTGAGAAGCTTATTACTCTTGGGTGTTTGGGCACCCTAGAGCTTGTTCCTCTTGGGTGCCTTGGCGCCCTAGACGGTTGGTGGTGTTCGGAGCTCAATCATTGTGGTGCAAAGCTCCGGGCAAGCGTCGGGGTCTCCAATTAGGTTGTGGAGATTGCCCCGAGCAATTTGACGGGTTCTAGTGACCGCCCCCAAGGGTTGCCAACGTGTATGGGTTCGGTGACCGCCCCCAAGGGTTGCCATTTGTACGGGTTTGGTGACCGCTGTCGGTGTCAAAACTGGCGGATCTCGGGTAGGGGATCCCGAACTGTGCGTCTAGGCCGGATGGTAACAGGAGGCAAGGGACACGAAGTTTTACCCAGGTTCGGGCCCTCTCGATGGAGGTAAAACCCTACGTCCTGCTTGATTAATATTGATGATATGGGTAGTACAAGAGTAGATCTACCACGAGATCAGAGAGGCTAAACCCTAGAAGCTAGCCTATGGTATGATTGTTGTTGTGTATGTTGTCCTACGGACTAAAACCCTCCGGTTTATATAGACACCGGAGAGGGTTAGGGTTACACAAAGTCGGTTACTATGGTAGGAGATCTGCATATCCGTATCGCCAAGCTTGCCTTCCACGCCAAGGAAAGTCCCTTCCGGACACGGGACGAAGTCTTCAATCTTGTATCTTCATAGTCCAGGAGTCCGGCTGAAGGTATAGTCCGGCTATCCGAACACCCCCTAATCCAGGACTCCCTCAGTAGCCCCTGAACCAGGCTTCAATGACGACGAGTCCGGCACGCAGATTGTCTTCGGCATTGCAAGGCGGGTTCCTCCTCCAAGTACTTCATAGAAGATTTTGAACACAAAGATAGTGTCCGGCTCTGCAAAATAAGTTTCCACATATTGCTATAGAGAGAATAATATTTACACAAATCTAATCTGCTGACGCATTCCGTAGTGTGACACACCACGGCCAAGCCTTTATCCGAGTCGTTTAATTATCCCACCTCAGCGCGTCATGCGAGGCGGTTTCCTTGGCACGTCTTATTAAAGCAGAGATCGTGACCCCTTATTCCGGGATTCTCATCAATACGGGCGTGGGTAACCCAACCGCGCCATTGATTACGGCGCTTGGAGATAAGCGAGTTTTACCAGGCTGGTGGGGACACGTAGTTGTGTCCACCCATATAAGGGGATAAGGATCCACCTTTTCACCTACACCTTCTTCCTCCTTTGCCTATCCATTCTCGCGCACTCGAGCTCTAGTGCCCAAGTCCGCACTCCCCACCTCAACCTTCTCCAGCCATGTCCGGAGCGGGAGGCAAGTGGATGGTCTCCTCCGTCACGGAGGGACACATCAAAAAAACTAAGGAAGGCCGGATACTTGTCTAACGACATCGCATACCGGCTTCCCGAAAAGGGGCAGCTCATCCCCACCCCTAGGCCCCATGAGAGGGTGGTGTTCCTCCCCCATTTCCTTCACGGACTGGGCTTCCCTCTTCACCCATTTGTCCGGGGGCTCATGTTCTACTATGGCCTGGATTTCCACGATCTGGCCCCGAACTTTGTCCTCAACATCTCGGTGTTTATTGTCGGGTGCGAGGCTTTCCTCTGCATCCGCCCCCATTTCGGCCTATGGCTCAAGACTTTCAATGTCAAGCCGAAGGTGGTGCGCGGTAACCAAGCGGAGTGCGGAGGCGCCATGGTGGGCAAGATGCCCAACGTCTTATGGCTCGAGGGCTCCTTTGTGGAGACCCTGAAGGGGTGGCAATTAGGGTGGTTTTACATCACCGAGCCGCGCGACCCTGAGTGGGTCGCAGCCCTCGAGTTCCGGTCCGGACCCCCAACGCGGCTCACGTCCTGGAAAGAGACGGGCCTGTCGTGGGGCAGAAAAGGAGAGGTGACTGGACTGCAAACATGCCTCCAATCCCTGGTGGACAAGCAGCTCAAGCTTGTCAACGTAGTCCAGGTTATGCTCATCCGCCTGATCCTCCCGTGTCAACAACGGGCTTTCAATCTGTGGGAGTTCAATCCGGCGCAGTACCGAACTCTGAGCAGGCTCTTCGACACAACGTACGAGGATGCCTGGAAGGTGCTCTTCAAGGGCGCCGAAGCTCCCGCATCCGCTACCGAGGATCGCGGATTCAGCGCGTAGCGTCAGCTAGCGCGGTAAGTTGTTTGTACCTTTTACAGGGTATTAGTTTTCCATAGTTTGAATCTATGCGGGATCTAAGCTCCCTTACCTTTGATAGGCTTGGCAGGCGCAGTCTGGACAGATCAACTGTCTGGCTCCTTTGCCCGAAGACCCAGCCGATGCCCGCTTGGTGAAGCTGCTGGTTCCGGCACCCTATGTGGTGCCGGAGAAGAAGGCCACGGAGAAGGCCACGGGACTCGAAAGAGTGCCCGGCGCCAGGAGGTGTCGGATTCATCATCCGGCGGCTCCGAGGCACATTCCTCTCGTGAAGACGAGGAGGAAGAAGAAGAGACCTCTCCCCCTGCAGCGGGAGGAGAGAAGAAAAGGAAGGCCGCCCTCTCTAAGGAGGCCGGAGGGTCCAAGAAGGGGAAAACCCTTCCTCCGGACTACTCCATCGACGCCGACGACGGCGGAGAGGAGTGGCCGCTCAGGGCCAAGCCCCTGGCGAAATCGTAAGTATCCGGATACCAGAGTAATTCATAGTATTCCTTTATTGCACAACTTTCCCTTATGTCGAATATGTTTATGCAGCCCACCCAAAGACCGGCTCGACGCGTCGTCGAGCGGCTCACTGGACTCGTCGGATGTGAATTCGCTTCCGACGGCTTCCTCCCCCCGCCCTGCGGACGACGCCGAAGTGTTGTCTCAACAGGTTCCAAGTCGAGAGGAGGTGGTCCTGGAGGCGCCGCAAGGCGACCTCTCGGACTCCAGGAGTAAAGGGGATAAAAACCCCGAGGGCTCCAAGTCCGGCTCAAGGCCGGACACCGCTCCGGAACCTTCAAAGGTTCCAGAGTCCGGCAGGCGACCTCCTTCCAAGAGGAGCAAGCCCACTGTGCCGGTGACCCCCGTCCAACCGGAGGCGCCGAACGATCTGTTGGAGGCGCTCGAAGGCGCCTCCATCGACGAGGAGCACCGCACCATTATGAGTGCTGTGGTCCAGAAGGTTTAGTCCGCCAAGAGCGGACTGACTGAAGCTTGTACTAGCCTTTTAACAAGCTTTGAGGTAAGTAAAGAATGTGTAAATAATATTACCGCATAGACAGTAGCCCCTGATGCTCTGTTTGGCGTTCGGGAAGAAAAGCCGAATAGAGGATCAAACAAAAATTCGCAGGAGTCTAACAAAAAGGAGTCAATATGCGTATGCAGGCTTCTCTGCTTGTGTCCGCCGCACTAACTGTGGAAGTGGACACGCTAAAGCAGAACCTCGAGCGGTCCGAGCAAGAGCTCGGGCGTGCCAAGAAGCAGCTCGAGGACAATGAAGGTAAGAAATACCTTGTTTAAATATATATAAAAAGGTGCAATTGCAAAAAATGACAGGATTATCGTGGCTATTGTAGGGGCCATGTCTGAGGTGGCGACCCTTAAGCAAGCGCTGGTCAAGGCCGAGAGGAGGGCGACCATGGAGCACACCGAGCGGGAGAAGTACGAGGCCCAGGTTGGCAAGGTACAGCAAGAGCTTCAGGTTCTCATGAAAAAACATGAGAGTTTGGAGCTTGACTCAAAGACGTGAGCGTCCGAGCTCGCGGCGGCTGTTAAAAATGCCAAGTCTGCCAAGGCCGAATCCCAGAAGACCCTCCAGGAGTTGGATGAGGTGAAGAAGATAGCAGCGGGTAAGGCATTCTTTATGCAAAGCAAACACATAAACGTGAGTTACTTGTTACTTACCCGAATCCGGAGCTCTCCAGGAGCGTTTGCAGATCTTCCCCGTAGTGTGTCCGATGCCGCTGCATTCTATCGAGCCTAGGAGGGCAGCTCGACAGAGAAGGTGTTTTGGTCTCAGTATGCTGAGGCTGGACACCCCGTGCCCCTGAGCGACCAGCTGAAGCAACTGGTCGAGCTCCACAAGGCGGCCGAACAGGCCATGAAGGGCCTCATAGTTCGGCTGTGGCCTGGAGAGGCTCTGCCTGGGAGCTATTTCGGGCTGGTGCGGCGGCTGGTGGGGGCCTATCCGAGGCTCGAAGACATCAAGCGCTCCGTCTGCATTGAAGGTTCCCGTAGGGCCCTTGCCCGTGCTAAGGTGCACTGGGCAAGCTGGATGCTGAGAAGCTTGTGAAGGACGGGCCACCGTCGGGGAAAGAGCATCGCACACCCGAGAATTATTATAAGGATGTTCTGAAGGGTGCCTGCCTTGTGGCGGATGAATGTTCAAAGGATGTATTTTTTGAGCAAAACTCGCTCGTCTTGTCCTGTGCACTGAAAACTTGTTCATATGCGCTAAGAAATGTTGTTGGAATTTAAAATATTACCTTCTGTGCGGCTGTTTATCAATACTGAGAGATGGCGAGTCATCGACTTCTGCCCCCGTGCCGCTAGTGCTGGCGTGTTCGGGCATAAACCTGGGCGCTCTTTTTCCCATGTTTGGGTCCTTCGAGGGAGGCGCTCAGCCCAACGAACAAGGCAATCAGACTATAATGCGTGAACACTCTCACTTAGCCATAGAATTCTATAATTTTAAATTTTGGCAAAGCCCCTAGTATTCGGAAGACCGAGTTCGGGGCGCTATTCATGCCTTGGCCGGACAGAGCCGACTCCTCGCTCTAAGCGGCATAAGTCTTTAGGGACTCGAAAAACCTCTCGAACAGCGACCAGCTCTCGCTTCATCATGACAGCCAGTTTTAGCTTTCTCCACTGAGGTGCTCGACCCAGCTCAACTGGGGCACAATCGCAGTGGTTCTCCTAGTGCTACCTTAGCCGATATAGCAGAACGTAAGGCACCAAAACATAGGAGCCGGGCAAACCCAACTATTGACCCAAGACATGATTCGGAGCCGATGCATATAATGCTATAAGTTCAGGGTGCCACACTTGTTAAAGTGTTCGGACTTCTCACACCATATTGAGGGGTACTAAAGCCCCTGGCGTATTTTGGCCGTACCAAAGTGTACGGGTGCAACATGTCGTTAAGGAACATATATTTATAGAAAAAGAGTAATGCAAAAACAGACAAAAGCTATGCATTGTTTATTAAAAAGGGTTGCGATCAAAGCAGAACGATACAAATAATGTGATAAGCAAAAGGTTGGACTATTTTAACATGTCCGTTCCAGGGGCAGGCTGCGGAATGGTATGCGAAACAGGTATACTCCTCGTGATAGAGACCACCTGGGAGTTCCGTAATGCGGCATGGCTTGTCTGCTTCCCTGGTTCTTGCATCGTTTGTGCGGCAATTGAACTGCCGAACAGGCCTTCCGAAGAGTAGAGTCCTGAAAGTAAGAGAAAATTAAAAAATCGGCAGCCCCTGGTGCGGTTTAAGCCGTGTTTTGGGTGTGCCGTGATGGTGCCCCTCCCCCTGTACCCATGGTATTTGTAGAGCGTAGTTATGTACGCGAAGTACTGGCGCCGCATTTTTGCAAGGGCTAGGGTTGGGGCCGCATTGCTATGCCTGCTCGGAACGTGCCAGGCGGTCATGTTGTGGGTTACTCCGGGCGCGCTTGACGGTGTCCGGACGTTTAATGGCCCGACTGGAGAACTGCCTGGAGAGGCTGCTTTGTACTTCCGCTGCAAGGGCCGTCGTGTGCTCCTCCGTTCGGAGGGAGCATTCGGTGTTTCCATTGACCGTAATTACTCCTCGAGGGCCTGGCATCTTGAGCTTAAGGTATGCGTAGTGCGGTACCACATTGAACTTGGCGAATGCGGTTCGTCCGAGCAGTGCGTGATAGCCACTGCGGAATGGGACTATGTAGAAGATTAACTCCTCACTTCAGAAATTATCCAGAGATCCGAAGACCACTTCAAGTGTGACTGAGCCTGTACAGTTGGCCTCTACACCTGGTATTACGCCTTTAAATGTCGTTTTGGTGGGCCTAATCCTCAAGTGATCTATGCCCATTTTCCGCACTGTATCCTGGTAAAGAAGGTTCAGGCTACTGCCGCCGTCCATAAGGACTCTAGTGAGATGAAATCCGTTAATAATTGGGTCTAGAACCAATGGAACGAATCTGCCATGACGGGTGCTAGTGGGATGGTCCCTTCGATCAAAGGTGATAGGGCAGGAGGACCATGGGTTGAACTTTGGGGCGACTGGCTCTATCGCGTATACGTCCCTTAACGCGCGCTTCTGCTCCCTCTTGGGGATGTGGTTTGCGTATATCATATTCACCGTCCGCACTTGCGGGGGAAAACCCTTCTGTCCACTATTGTTCGACGGCCGGGGCTCTTCATCGTCATCGCTATGCAGCCCCTTGTCTGTATTTTCGGCATTTAACTTGCCTGCCTGCTTGAACACCCAACAATCCCTATTGGTGTGATTGGCCGGCTTTTCGGGGGTGCCATGTATCTGGCACAAGCGGTCGAGTATTCGGTCCAAACTGGACGGGCCCCTAGGATTTGTTTTGAATGGCTTTTTTCATTGACCGGATTTAGAGCCTTTGAATCCGGCATTAACTGCCGTATCCTCAGCATTGTCGCTGTTAATGCGGCGCTTCTACTTGTTGCGACGCGACCTGCCACTGTTGTCCCTAGTATCAGAATTACCAGGGTTCTTGGTCATATTGTTGCTACGAGCAAGCCAGCTGTCTTCTCCCGCGCAAAAGCGGGTCATGAGTGTCGTGAGTGCTGCCATAGATTTCGGCTTTTCCTGTCCAAGGTGCCGGGCAAGCCACTCGTCACGGTTATTGTGCCCGAAGGCTGCTAGGGCCTCTGCATCCGGACAGTCGACTATTTCGTTTTTCTTTGTTAGGAACCGTGTCCAGAATTGCCTGGCCGATTCTTCTGGCTGCTGAATTACGTGGCTTAGGTCATCGGCGTCTGGTGGTCACACGTAAGTGCCCTAGAAATTGTCGAGGAATGCGGCTTCCAGGTCCTCCGAACAACTGATTGATCCTGTTGGCAAGCTGTTAAGCCAATGCCGAGTTGGTCCTTTAAGCTTGAGTGGGAGATATTTGATGGCGTGGAAATCATCGCCGCGGGCCATGTGGATATGAAGGAGATAATCCTCGATCCATACCGCAGGATCTGTTGTGCCATCATATGATTTGATGTTTACGGGTTTGAAACCCTCGGGGATTTGATGATCCATTATTTCTTCTGTGAAGCATAGTGGGTGTGCGGCACCTCTGTACTGGGCTATATCACGACGTAGCTCCAATGAGCTTTGTCTACTATGTTCGGCCCTGCCTAATTTGTGGCCGGCGTGACGGTTACTGTCTCGAGTCGTGGGGCGCCAACGCGATCCGTAGATCGATCTTGTTTGCCTTGCCTTGTCCTCCAACATATCTCGCAGGTCCGGCGCATTTTCCCGTGCCTTGGTACGGGGTGCGGCTTGAGCGGAGGGCCGAGAGGCCTCTCTGTCACGGCCACGAGGTGGCCGATCGGCCGTATCGAGTGCAGGTGATGCAGGTTTAAGTGCCTCCTCCTCTAGCCGGGGTAGCAACCTGTGCTTTGGGTAGCTCTTGGAGGGGCGTTTGAGTTTATGCTCCTCGGCCGCAAGGACTTCAGTCCATCTGTCGACTAGCAAATCTTGATCAGCTCTAAGTTGTTGCTGTTTTTTCTTAAGGCTTCTTGCTGTGGCCATAAGCCTGCGTTGAAAATGCTCTTGCTCGACGGGATCCTCTGGCACGACAAATTCGTCGTCGCCGAGGCTTGCCTCGTCTTCGGAGGGAGGCATATAATTGTCGTCCTCGACCTCTTTGTCTGCCGCTCTCACATGAGGGCTGGCTTCTCCATCCTCCTGTGCTAAATCTTGCTGGAGGGGGTTTTCTTTGGCACTCTCCGGAGTATTATTATCTCCCGTGCTGGAATCACCGTATTTGTTTTGGCGGGATTTTGAGCGGCGCCGCTGACGCCGGCGCTTAGGCTGTTTCTTGGAGGGGTCATCCTCCGCTGTTCCATCGCCATCTCCTTATTTTGGGGTGTCCGCCATGTATATGTCATATGACGAGGTGGCTTTCCAGGGCCCGATAGGCGCTAGTTCTTCATCGTCTCCTTCATCAGCGTCCATACCGTCAATTTCTTTGGAGTCGAAGTCGAGCATGTCGGTTAAATCGTCGACAGTGGCTACAAAGTGGGTGGTGGGTGGGCTTTGAATTTCTTCATCGTTCGTACCCCAACCTTGCTGACCGTAGTCTGCCCAGGGCTCTCCTGATAAAGAGAGAGACTTCAGTGTCTTCAGAATATCGCCGAAAGGCGAGTGCTGAAAGATGTCCGCAGCAGTAAACTCCATAATCGGCGCCCAATCGGATTCGATCGGCAGGGGCGCGGAGGGTTCAGAGTCCGGAGAAGAGTCCGGCTTCTTGGAGTCACGAGTCTCGCGGAGTGCGGGGCTGGTGTTCGGCTCGATCGCCGTTGGGATCGTAGCCCCCGAGGCGGCGTCCAACCACCCATCCTCGATCGGCGCAGTTGGCTCTGAATTAAAGTTGAAGCCGATGCGGGTGCGGCCTCCAGGGCACTGTTCGGCGACAGAGCTTGATCATGCTCATCGTGACTGTGCGGCGCGCTCGGCAGTGGCTCGAATCCGTCGAAGATCAAGTCCCCGCGGATGTTAGCTGTGTAGTTTAAACTTCCAAATCTGACCTGACGGCCAGAGGCGTAGCTTTCGATCTGCTCCAGATGGACAAGTGAATTGGCCCGCAGTGCGAAGCCGCCGAAGACGAAGATATGTCCGGGGAGGAAGGTCTCACCCTGGACTGCATCACTATTCATGATCGTTGGAGCCATCGAGCCTGACGACAACGACACAAAGGAACTCTTAATGAAAGCACCAATGTCGGTGTCAAAACCGGCGGATCTCGGGTAAGGGGTCCCGAACTGTGCGTCTAGGCCGGATGGTAACAGGAGGCAAGGGACACGAAGTTTTACCCAGGTTTGGGCCCTCTCGATGGAGGTAAAACCCTATGTCCTGCTTGATTAATATTGATGATATGGGTAGTACAAGAGTAGATCTACCACGAGATCAGAGAGGCTAAACCCTAGAAGCTAGCCTATGGTATGATTGTTGTTGTGTATGTTGTCCTACGGACTAAAACCCTCCGGTTTATATAGACACCGGAGAGGGTTAGGGTTACACAAAGTCGGTTACAATGGTAGGAGATCTGCATATCCGTATCGCCAAGCTTGCCTTCCACGCCAAGGAAAGTCCCCTCCGGACACGGGACGAAGTCTTCAATCTTGTATCTTCATAGTCTAGGAGTCCGGCTGAAGGTATAGTCCGGCTATCCGAACACCCCCTAATCCAGGACTCCCTCAACCGCCCTCAAGGGTCCCTTAGTGGAATCACGGCATCTTGCATTTGTTGGAAATATGCCCTAGAGGCAATAATAAATTGGTTATTATTATATTTCCTTGTTCATGATAATCGTTTATTATCCATGCTAGAATTGTATTGATAAGGAAACTCAGATACATGTGTGGATACATAGACAACACCATGTCCCTAGTAAGCCTCTAGTTGACTAGCTCGTTGATCAATAGATGGTTACGGTTTCCTGACCATGGGCATTGGATGTCGTTGATAACGGGATCACATCATTAGGAGAATGATGTGATGGACAAGACCCAATCCTAAGCCTAGCACAAAGATCGTGTAGTTCGTATGCTAAAGCTTTTCTAATGTCAAGTATCATTTCCTTAGACCATGAGATTGTGCAACTCCCGGATACCGTAGGAATGCTTTGGGTGTACCAAACGTCACAACGTAACTGGGTGGCTATAATGGTTCACTACAGGTATCTCCGAAAGTGTCTGTTGGGTTGGCACGAATCGAGACTGGGATTTGTCACTCCGTGTAAACGGAGAGGTATCTCTGGGCCCACTCGGTAGGACATCATCATAATGTGCACAATGTGATCAAGGAGTTGATCACAGGATGATGTGTTACGGAACGATTAAAGAGACTTGTCGGTAACGAGATTGAACAAGGTATCGGGATACCGAGGATCGAATCTCGGGCAAGTATCGTACCGATAGACAAAGGGAATTGTATACGGGATTGATTGAATCCTTGACATCGTGGTTCATCCGATGAGATCATCGTGGAGCATGTGGGAGCCAACATGGGTATCGAGATCCCGCTGTTGGTTATTGACCAGAGAATTGTCTCGGCCATGTCTGCATGACTCCCGAGCCCGTAGGGTCTACACACTTAAGGTTCGATGGCGCTAGGCTTATAGGGAAAGTATGTACGTGGTTACCGAATGTTGTTCGGAGTCCCGGATGAGATCCTGGACGTCACGAGGAGTTCCGGAATGGTCCGGAGGTAAATATTGATATATAGGAAGTATGGTTTTGGCCACCGGAAGTGTTCCAGGCATCACCGGTAGTGTACCGGGACCACCGGAGGGGTCTGGGGGTCCACCGGGAGGGGCCACGGGCCCCGGAGGCATACATGGGCCAAGTGTGAGAAGGGACCAGCCCCTAGGTGGGCTGGGGCGCCTCCCCACCAAGGCCCATGCGCCTAGAGAGAAGAGGGGGCAAACCCTAAGGGCAGATGGGCCCTAAGGCCCATGCCTGGTGCGCCTCCCTCTCCCCCCACTTGGCCGCCACCCCAGATGGGATTGGGGCTGCCGCCACCCCTAGGGTGGAAACCCTAGGTGGGGGCGCAGCCCTCCCTCTCCCCCTATATATAGTGGAGGCAAAGGGGCAGCCCAACACACGAAATCCTTCCCCTGTTGGCGCAGCCCTACCCCCTCCCTCCTCGTCTCTCATAGTGCTTGGCGAAGCCCTGCTGGAGTCCCGCGCTCCTCCACCACCACCACGCCGTCGTGCTGCTGCTGGATGGAGTCTTCCCCAACCTCTCCTTCTCCCCTTGCTGGATCAAGGCGTAGGAGATGTCACCGGGCTGTACGTGTGTTGAACGCGGAGGTGCCGTCCGTTCGGCACTAGGATCATCGGTGATTTGGATCATGACGAGTACGACTCCATCAACCCCATTCACTTGAACGCTTCCGCTTAGCGATCTACAAGGGTATGTAGATGCACTCTCCTTCCCTTCGTTGCTAGATTACTCCATAGATTGATCTTGGTGATGCGTAGAAAATTTTAAATTTCTGCTACGATCCCCAATAGTGGCATCATGAGCTAGGTCTATGCGTAGTTTCTATGCACGAGTAGAACACAAAGTAGTTGTGGGCGTCGATATTGTCAATTTACTTGCCGTTACTAGTCTTATCTTGATTCGGCGGCATCGTGGGATGAAGCGGCCCGGACCGACCTTACACGTACTCTTACGTGAGACTGGTTCCAATGACTGACATGCACTAGTTGCATAAGGTGGCTAGCGGGTATCTGTCTCTCCCACTTTAGTAGGATCGGATTCGATGAAAAGGGTCCTTATGAAGGGTAAATAGAAATTGGCATATCACGTTGTGGTTTTGGCGTAGGTAAGAAACGTTCTTGCTAGAAACCTATAGCAGCCACGTAAAAACTTGCAACAACAATTAGAGGACGTCTAACTTGTTTTTGCAGCATATGCCTTGTGATGTGATATGGCCAAAAGGATGTGATGAATGATATATGTGATGTATGAGATTGATCATGTTCTTGTAATAGGAATCACGACTTGCATGTCGATGAGTATGACAACCGGCAGGAGCCATAGGAGTTGTCTTAATTTATTTATGACATGCGTGTCAACATAAACGTCATGTAATTACTTTACTTTATTGCTAAAGCGTTAGCCATAGTAGTAGAAGTAATAGATGACGAGACAACTTCAAGAAGACACGATGATGGAGATCATGATGATGAAGATCATGGTGTCATGCCGGTGACAACGATGATCATGGAGCCCCAAAGATGGAGATCAAAAGGAGCAAAATGATATTGGCCATATCATGTCACTATTTAATTGCATGTGATGTTTATCATGTTTTACATCTTATTTGCTTAGAATGACGGTAGCTTAAATAAGATGATCCCTCACTAAAATTTCAAGATAGTGTTCCCCCTAACTGTGCACCGTTGCGAAGGTTTGTCATTTCGAAGCACCACGTGATGATCAGGTGTGATAGATTCTAACGTTCGAATACAACGGGTGTAAGCCAGATTTACACACGCAATACACTTAGGTTGACTTGACGAGCCTAGCATGTACAGACATGGCCTCGGAACACGGAAGACCGAAAGGTCGAGCATGAGTCGTATAGAAGATACGATCAACATGAAGATGTTCACCGACGTTGACTACTCCGTCTCACGTGATGATCGGACACGGCCTAGTTGACTCGGATCATGTTTCACTTAGATGACTAGTGGGATGTCAATCTGAGTGGGAGTTCATTAAATAATTTGATTAGATGAACTTAATTATCATGAACATAGTCTAAATTGTCTTTGCAAATATGTTGTAGATGAATAGCTCACGTTGTAGCTCCCTGTTTCAATACATTCCTAGAGAAGGATTAAGTTGAAAGATATTGTAAGCAATGATGCGGACTGGGTCCGTAGTCCGAGGAGTGTCCTCACTACTGCACAGAAGGCTTACGTCTTTGATGCACCGCTCGATGTGCAAACCCCTACAACGTCATCTGTGGATGTTGTGAACACTTGACAGACACATCCCGATGACTACTTGATAGTTTAGTGCACCATACTTTATGGCTTAGAATCGGGATTCGAATGACGTTTTGAACGCCATAAGACATATGACATGTTCAAAGAGCTGAAATTGGGATTTCAGGCTCATGCCCGTGTTGAGAGGTATGAGACCTCTGACAAGTTCTTTTGCCAACAAGATGGAGGAGAATAGCTCAGCTAGTGAGCATGTGCTCAGAATGTCTGGGTGCAACAATCACTTAAATCAAGTGGGAGTTAAACTTCCAGATAAGATAGTGATTGATAGAGTTCTCTAGCCACTATCACTAAGCTACTAGATCTTCGTAATGAACTATGACATGCAAGGGATAGAGTTGATCCCGGAGCTGTTCTCGGTGCTTAAAACCGCAAAAGGTAGAAATCAAGAAGGAGCATCAAGTGTTGATGGTTTAACAAGACCACTGGTTTCAAGAAGGGCAAGGGCTAGAAGGGAAACTTCATGGATGGCAAACCAGTTGCCGCTCCAGTGAAGGAACCCAAGGTTGAACCCAAACCCGAGACTAAGTGCTTCTATTGTAAGGGGAACGGTCACTAATAGCGGAATTACCCCAAATGCATGGTAGATAAGAAGGCTGGCAACTTCAAAGTATATACGTGTTATTAATATGTACCTCACTAGTACTCCTAGTAGCACCTGGGTATTGGATACCGGTTCAGTTACTATTATTGGTGACTTGAAGCAAAAGCTACAGACTAAACAGAGACTGGCTAAGGGCGAGGTGATGATGTGTGTTGGAAGTGTTTCCAAAGTTGATGAGATCACCATCGCACGCTCCATCTGCCTTTGAGATTAGCATTGAACCTAGATAAATGTTATCAGGTGTCTACGTTGAGCATGAATACGATGAGATCATGTTCATTGCAATACGGTCATTCATTTAAGTTAGAGAATAATGGTTATTCTGTTTACATGAATGATACCTTTCATGGTCATGCACCCTATGTGAATGGTTCATTGAATCTCGGTCATGGTAATACACATGTTCACGCCAAAAGATGTAGAGTTAATAATGATAGTACCACTTTCTCGTAGCACTGCCGCTTAGGTCATATTGGCGTAAGATGCATGAAGAAACTCCATGTCGATGGATGTTTGGAGTCACTTGATTTTGAATCACTTGACACATGCGAGCCATGCATCATGGGCAGGATGACTAAGACCCCGCTTTCAGGTACAATGAAACGGGCAAGTGACTTGTTGGAAATCATACATGCTGATGCATGTGATCCAATGAGAATTGAAGCGTGTGGTGGATATCGCTATTTTCTCATCTTCACTGACGATTTGAGTAGATATAGGTATATTTACTTGTTGAAGCACAAGTCTGAAACGTTTGAAAAGTTCAAGCGATTTCAGAGTGAAGTTAAGAATCATCATAACAAGAAGATCAAATTCCTACGATCTGATCAATGAGAATATCAGAGTTATGAGTTTGGCAAACACTTAAGACATTGTGGAATTGTTTCACAGTTGAAGCCACCTGGAACACCACTGGGTTATGGTGTGTCCGGACATCGTAATCGAACCTTATGAGATATGGTGCGATCTATGATGTCTCTTACCGATCTACCGCTATTATTTTGAGGCTATGCATTAGAGACATCTGCATTCACTTTAGATAGGACACCATCTAAGTCCGTTGAGACGACATCGTGTGAACATTGGTTTGGCAAGAAACCAAAGTTGTCGTTTCTTAATGTTTGGGGCTGCAATGCTTAAGGCTTCTGCCGGAGAAGCTCGAACCCAAAAGCGGACAAACACATCTTCATAGAATACCCAAAGGTGACAGTTGGGTATACCTTCTATCTCAGATCTAAGGGAAAATTGTTTGTCGCTAAGAACGGGTCCTTTCTCGAGAAGGAGTTTCTCTCGAAAGAATTGAGTGGGAGGAATATAGAACTTGATGAGGTTGTCGAACCTTTATTTCAACCAGAAAGTGATGCAACACAGAAAGATGTTTTCTGTGGCGCCTACATCTGTTGAAGAGGAAGTTAATGATAGTGATCATGAAGCTTTGGATCAAGTTGCTATCGAACCTCGTAGGTCGACAAGGATATGTACTACTCCTGAGTGGTACGGTAATCCTATCTTAGATATCATGTTGTTAGACAACAATGAAGCTACGAGCTATGGAGAAGCGATGGTGGGGCCGTATTCCGACAAATGGTTAGAAGCCATGAAATCCAAGATAGGATCCATATATCAGAACAAAGTATGGACTTTGGTGGACTTGCCCGATGATCGGCAAGCCATTGAGATAATTGGATCTTTAAGAAGAAGACGGACGTGGGCGGTAATGTTACCGTCTATAAAGCTCGACTTGTGGGAAAGAGTCTTTTCACAAGTTCAAGGAGTTGACTACGATGAGAAATTCTCACCCGTAGCGATGCTTAAGTCCGTCGGAATCATGTTAGCATTAGCTGTATTTTTCGATTATGAAATCTTACAGATGGATGTCAAAACAAGTTTTCTTACAGATGTGATTCAATAAAAGGTTTTGTCGATCCTAAGGATGCTAAAAGGTATGCTGGCTCCAGCAATCCTTCTATGGACTAGAGCAAGCATCTCGGAATCGGAATATATGTTTTGATGGAGTGATCAAAGCTTTTAGGTTTATACAATGTTTGCTAGAAACTTGTATTTACAAAAAAGTGAGTGGGAGCACTACAACATTTCTGATAAGTATATGTGGATGACATATTGTTGATCCGAAATAATGTAGAATTTATGGAAAGCATAAACGGTTGTTTGAAAAGTGTTTTTCAAAGGAAGACCTGGATAAAGTTGCTTACATATTGGGCATCAAGATCTATAGAGATAGATCAAGACGCCTGATGATACTTTTAAAGAACACACACCTTGACATGTTTTTGAAGGAGTTCAAAATAGATCAGTCAAAGAAGGGGTTCTTACCTGAGTTGGAAGGTGTGAACTTGAGTAAGACTCAAAGCTTGACCACGGCAGAAGAAAGAGGAAGGACGAAGGTCATCCCCTATGCTCTTGTCATAGGCTCTATACGGTATGCCATGCTGAGTACCACACCTAATGTGTGCCTTGCCACATGTCTGGCAAGAGGGTACAAAGGTGATCTAGGACTGGATCACCAGATAGTGGTCAAAATTGTCCTTAGAGGAATAAGGAAATGTTTCTCGGTTATGGAGGTGATAAAGAGTTCGACGTAAAGAGTTACGTCGATGCAAGCTTAACACCTATCCGGATAGCTCTGAGAAGAGATACCGGATACGTATAATGGATCAACAATTTGGAATAGCTCCAAGTGGAACGTGGTAGCAGCATCTATGATATGACATAAAGTTTTGCGAAATACATAGGGATCTGAATATGGCAAGACCCGTTGACTACAACCCCTCTCACAAGCATAACATGATCAAACCCAGAACTCTTTGAGTGTTTATCACATAGTGATGTGAACTAGATCATATAGTCTAGTAGACTCTTGGATGTTGGTCACATGGCAATGTGACCTGTGAGTGTTAATCACATGGCGATGTGAACTAGATTATTGACTCTAGTGCAAGTGGGAGACTGTTGGAAATATGCCCTAGAGGCAATAATAAATTGGTTATTATTATATTTCCTTGTTCATGATAATCGTTTATTATCCATGCTAGAATTGTATTGATAGGAAACTCAGATACATGTGTGGATACATAGACAACACCATGTCCCTAGTAAGCCTCTAGTTGACTAGCTCGTTGATCAATAGATGGTTACGGTTTCCTGACCATGGGCATTGGATGTCGTTGATAACGGGATCACATCATTAGGAGAATGATGTGATGGACAAGGCCCAATCCTAAGCCTAGCACAAAGATCGTGTAGTTCGTATGCTAAAGCTTTTCTAATGTCAAGTATCATTTCCTTAGACCATGAGATTGTGCAACTCCCGGATACCATAGGAATGCTTTGGGTGTACCAAACGTCACAACGTAACTGGGTGGCTATAAAGGTTCATTACAGGTATCTCCGAAAGTGTCTGTTGGGTTGGCACGAATCGAGACTGGGATTTGTCACTCCGTGTAAACGGAGAGGTATCTCTGGGCCCACTCGGTAGGACATCATCATAATGTGCACAATGTGATCAAGGAGTTGATCACGGGATGATGTGTTACGGAACGAGTAAAGAGACTTGCCGGTAATGAGATTGAACAAAGTATCGGATACCGACGATCGAATCTCGGGTAAGTACAATACCGATAGACAAAGGGAATTGTATACGGGATTGATTAAGTCCTTGACATCATGGTATCGACATCGTGGTTCATCCGATTGGATCATCGTGGAACATGTGGGAGCCAACATGGATATCCAGATCCCGCTGTTGGTTATTGGCCAAAGAGTTGTCTCGGTCATGTCTGCATGATTCCAGAGCCCGTAGGGTCTACACACTTAAGGTTCGATGACGCTAGGGTTATAGGAAAGTATGTACGCGGTTACCGAATGTTGTTCGAGTCCCGGATGAGATCTCGGACGTCACGAGGAGTTCCGGAATGGTCCGGAGGTAAATATTGATATATAGGAAGTATGGTTTTGGCCACCGGAATGTGTTCCGGGCATCACCGGTAGTGTACCGGACCGACTGGGGTCCTCACCGGAGGGGCCACGGGCCCCGGAGGCATACATGGGCCAAGTGTGAGAAGGGACCAGCCCCTAGGTGGGCTGGGGCGCCTTCCCACCAAGGCCCATGCGCCTAAGGGGAAGAGGGGGCAAACCCTTAAGGGCAGATGGGCCCTAAGGCCCATGCCTGGTGCGCCTCCCTCTCCCCCCACTTGGCCGCCACCCCAGATGGGATTGGGGCTGCTGCCACCCCTAGGGTGGAAACCCTAGGTGGGGGCGCAGCCCTCCCTCTCCCCCTATATATAGTGGAGGCAAAGGGGCAGCCCAACACACGAAATCCTCCCCTGTTGGCGCAGCCCTACCCCCTCCCTCCTCGTCTCTCATAGTGCTTGGCGAAGCCCTGCTGGAGTCCCGCGCTCCTCCACCACCACCACGCCGTCGTGCTGCTGCTGGATGGAGTCTTCCCCAACCTCTCCTTCTCCCCTTGCTGGATCAAGGCGTAGGAGATGTCACCGGGCTGTACGTGTGTTGAACGCGGAGGTGCCGTCCGTTCGGCACTAGGATCATCGGTGATTTGGATCATGACGAGTACGACTCCATCAACCCCGTTCACTTGAACGCTTCCGCTTAGCGATCTACAAGGGTATGTAGATGCACTCTCCTTCCCTTCATTGCTAGATTACTCCATAGATTGATCTTGGTGATGCGTAGAAAATTTTAAATTTCTGCTACGATCCCCAACAGCATTGTGTGAGGGCGTGAGGAGATTACGGTGGCTCTAGTGGCTTCTTGGGGAGCATTGTGCCTCCACACCGCTCCAAATGGAGATTAGCATCCGCAAGGGTGTGAACTTCAGGATATATCGTCGTCTCCGCGTGCCTCGGTTATCTCTTACCCGAGCTCTTTACTTATGCACTTTACTTTGTGATAGCCATATTGTTTCTTGACATATATCTTGCTATCACCTAGTAGTTTATCTTGCTTAGCATAAGTTGTTGGTGCACATAGGTGAGCCTAGTTGTTGTAGGTTTTGTGCTTGACAAATTAACCGCTAGGTTTATTCTGTATTTGTTCAAGCCTAAACCGTAATTATTTTAAAGCGCCTATTCACCCCCCCTCTAGGCGACATCCACGATCTTTCAATTGGTATCAGAGCCTCGTCTCTCTTTGTCAGGCTTAACCGCCTAGAGTAAAGATGTCGACTAGGGGATTAGGATTCTCTGACACTCTTAGTTTCAATGGCACAAATTTTGATGTTTGGGTTATTCTTATGCGTAATCTCTTTAGAGTCATGGACCCAAATTTAGAGCGAATTGTAGATATGGGTTTTTCTCCTCCAAAGGATCCCCAAAGATTATCTTTAGAGGATGAGAAAAACTCTTATCTCAATGCTCGAGCTTCTAATGTGCTTTTCGATGCTTTGAGCAATGTAGTTATATTTCATCTCATGCCTTTCCGAGATGCTCATGAGTTGTGGACAAAGCTTCAAGATAAATATGGCGTGTCCAAGTTTTGTGGGGATGATTGTTCTCCCTCGACCTCCGGCCATGTTGTGTTCTCAACTTATTCTACTTCACCTACATGTGGTTTTCCACAAGGTAATGACATGGTGAGTAGTGGTGTTCATTGCAATGATGATAGTGGGCTTAGTTTTGATAATCCTTCATCACTTTCTTGTTGCGATGCTGACTCTAGCACTTCGAGCACTCCAAATTTTTCACATGCTTGTGTTGATAGTCCTTGCATATCATGTACAAATTGCTTGACTAAATCTCATGATGATATGCTTGCTATGTCTTGTTGCCATGATAAAAATTCATGTATTTCCTCGAATTGTTGTGCTAACAATGTAGAGGAAACCCAACACTCCATGGAACAAGATGTGGTCTTGAATGGTGCTTCAAGGGATCCCACATCATCATCTATTGCTTTTTGCCTTATGTACAAGGCTTCGAAGGTATCTCCCACTTTGAATCCCAATATATCTTGTGATAATATTGATGATGGCAAGAATGATGATGATGTTGATTATGATGAAGAGAATGATAATGTTGCCTCCTTAAAAATGAAGGGGAAATGGTTTTTAAAGCTCTTCATAAAAATAAAATTGCTCGTTCCAACTTCATGGAAATTATGTCCATTGCCATTGAGAGCAAGAAATATATTGAGGAGTTGGAATCTCATCTCGAGGAGCATGAGGTCACCATTGAGAAAATGGAAGGTCATGAGCGTGATTACGCTAATGAGATTGCGGACCTCTCTCAAGCTCTTGAACTTGAACAAACCACCAAGGAATCTCTTAAGGAGACTTTTGCTCTAGAATTATCTAGAGTGAGGGAATCTCGTGATAGAGCTCTTGAGGTGGCCAATGATTTCATAACTAAAAATGAGGAGCTTGAAGTTGCGCATGCTAAACTCCTTGAGGACTTTAAGCACCTCGAAAATGGCTCAAGGGTCATTAAGAGTGAGCTCATCAAACTCACCGAGTCTCATTCTCAACTTAAGGCTTCATATTCAAAAGAGCTTGCCAAGTTGTCTTCTCCTCTTGTTGCTAATGATGATGCTTGTGCTACTAACTCTATCTCTTGTGAAGCATCCATATTGAAGGAGAATGTTGAGCTAAGGGCTCAACTTGAGTTGCTATCTAGCAATTATGGGATGTTGGAAGAAAATCATGTAAAGCTCACAAGCTCTCATGATGATCTTCTAGTATCCCATAATGTGCTAAAGTTAGCTCATGAGGCCATGCTTGCTAAGGTAACATCTAGTGAGCCTCATGTGGATACTAGCACTACTTTTATTCAAAATGCTATATTGCCTTGTGCTAGTCCTCGCGATTCATCCATGCATAACATTGGTACATCTTGTGATGAATTGCTTTCCTTGCCTTGTTGCTCTAAAGATGAAGCTTATACTTCCTCTAGTGCTTGTGTTGAGACTAACCATGTAGAGGAAATCAAAGAGCTCAAGGCCCAAGTCACTTCTTTGAAGAAAGATTTGGAAGAGTGTCATGAAGGGAATGCCACACTCAACAATATCTTGTGTGTACAAAAATCCCCCAATGACAAAGGTGGACTTGGATTCAACTCCAATAAGAAGAAGAAGTCCAAGAGCAACAACAAAAAGGGCCAAAAACAAGTCAAGAGTTCAGCCAAGATTATTTGCTTCAAGTGCAAAATTGAAGGGCATCATGTTAGATCTTGCCCATTGAAGAAGAAGGCCATTAGTGACAAGCAACATGGGAAGTGGCTACAAGTGCATTATCATGCTCAACCTCGAGTTGAAGAAAGGCCTCTTACCAAGAAGACTCAAGCTAATGCTTCTCAAGTTGAGAAATCAAGTGAGAAGAAAGTGAAGAGTAGACGTTGCTACCTATGTCGTGAGAAAGGTCACCTCACTTCTTCATGCACTAGTGGTAACTTATCCAACCCAATTATTATTGATGATGTCTATTTTCTTGGGAAGGATAAGGTTGACAATGTGGTTTCCAAGTTTGTTGGTACTCAAAGTGGTTTGAAGCAAAGAACCATTTGGGTAGCCAAGCCTATTGTGACTAACCTCTTAGGACCCAACTTGGTTGGGGACCAACTAGCTCAAACTTGATCAATAGGTGTTGTTGGAGGGCATTGGAGACTTGGCTACTTTATGAATAATTCAGGGGACTTCATCATTCTAATTGTCTCAAGCCAAGTCATTCGGATTATCAAGTTTCTATCTTTTATCCAATGTTCCTCCATGCGATAACTCGTGCTTAAAGTGTTTACATTGATAGTTACTTACCCCTTTGCATGTTTGGTTTTGTTCCTTGCATGTGTTTGTATATGTTGTGCTTCCAACTTGATTATCTTGAGCAATCAAGTATGTGTGTGTTGGTTTGCACATCATGTACGTGTGTGTCATGCATTGAGCCTTTTGCATCTTGTTCTTTTCTTAGTTGGCTCTTGTGAGAGATTAATGGAATATCCCATTATGGGGGAGTGATGTGCTTTGTGCACCTCACAATCCTATATATGTGTGTACATGAGTAATGCCATCTAGTATTGATATTTCAAGATTATCTAGTCGCTATGTGGTATGTCTTCTCATGAGAAATTCAAATTCTAAATTGTCCATTAATTATCTCTTGTTGGATCATTTTTTTGCCTCTTGTTTATCTTTAATTGGTATCACATTATGGGGGAGTAATATGCTATGTGTATATTACTAGCCTAGAAAATGTGTACATTTGAGATATTATCACCTAGAATTGATATTGTAAATTATCTTGTTCCTAGGTGGCATGTTAGCTCTACAAGTTGCAATTTGCTTTTTTTTTTGGTGTGAAGATGATGTCGGATATCCTTGCTATCTACCACCGGGAATTATTTCCAAATACTTCTTGTCTTTTGACAATTGGTACTCACTTATGTGTGGTAGAAATTATTGATCATCTTTACATTGGCCTTTGCTTTTATTTGCTTTATCTCTTGCCTAGGATTGTGTCAACTCCCATTGTATTCCATACCACTTGTGGATCTTGTTATTTACTTGAGGTTGTCTAGTGTTTGTATAGATATAGTGAAAGGGGTGATCCCATCTTGTGCCTTTTGTATTCAAATGCAAATTCTCTATAATGCACAATGCTTGGGGGAGCTATCCTATTCTTCTTAGAACGCTCACCTTGTGATCCTTATCAAGTGTGTGTTGGTGGAATGCAAACCGTTTCTTTTTGGTACTTTGTGCCATCATGAAACTTTGTAGAGCACTTGGTTTGTTTGGAACCATCCTCTCTTTTGGGAGTTTGACATCTTTCTTTTTGAGTGTATCAATGGATATCTCATTCCTTGATGTATCTTTTTGGATATCCTCCAAGTGATGATTTATTCATTTGGTATCTTTTCTTTGCTTGGTATTTCTTTGTCTTTTGGTCTCGGTTCTTGAAAGTCTTGAGCATGCATATTTACTTCTTGTAGTTTCTTTGGCATGTTATCTTTCTTTGACCCAATATATAGGGGGAACTCCACCAAGTCTCAAATTGGATGAGATGTGCATGAAATTCATTTTCATATCTATATGCACATATTTATGTGGAGTTTGTCCTATGTGTTGTTGGTTCTCTAACTCTTTGGTCCCAATGAGTTTGGCTACCATTTTGTTTGTGTTGTTGTTCTAGGAACAAGTGGAGATGCATTGGATGCTCGGCTCACTCACAAGGAAGGTGTTGTCACCATGTGCTTATTGGAGTCAAGCTAGGATGATCAATGAACTACTTTGTACCTTCAATTGGTATCTACTACATCCTTCCAATGTTATCTCGGTAACAATTATCTTCATATACTTCATGCACACATTTCTTGCATCAACCTTGTGTAGGTTGTATCATGGCATGTTATCCATTCTTTCTTGTGATACTTGTTTCCTTTCTCAAAGCATCCCAACAATGATGTCTTGTTGCTAGTTGTGATGTCTTTGATGTTCGTGTGGTTGGAATTCATTTATATACAATAAGACCATATCTAGCCATGTGCTATGCTCTCAAGCAAATATCTTATTGGTACATGTATGACTTCCTTTTGGATATCTTGTTCCTTCGTGTTGTAACTATTTCAGGTGTATCCTTCTTTGTAGATATATATATATATATGATCATGATTTCGTCTACCTAGAATCTTATACACTTGAGAGAAGTTGCATATCTAGATGATATCCTTTCTTTCACGTCCACCTTGTCTTTCTTATGTTATTTCTTTGGTGGCTACGTGAAAGCTTTTGCCTTGAATGCGTGTCTTCTATCGTTGCATCTTGATGCGCTCTTGTGTGGTGAAGATTAGTTTCCTCGTGCTTATGTTTACGAGGTTTTTTCCATCTTAATTGGCATCCCTCGTCTTGATGCGCCTTTCATCTTCTATCTTCACCACGGCTTGTCACAAGCATAGGTTCTCTATATGCTTATTAGTAAGCTTGTGAACCCATTTGCTAGTTGTGTGTGGGAATGATAGGCCTTGCACCGTGTGCCTCATTCTTTGATGACTTTATTGATTCTTAATGCTCTTCTGTACATTAGTCTTCTCAAGTGCATTGCCTTGACTCACACACATATTTTTGGTTGAGCCCACTCTTAAGTTGCCTCTCTTACTTGTTGCTCAACCATGTGTTTGTTGCAAGTACTAGGCTTAGTTTCCTATATTCTCTCTTGCACTTGTTGTAAGTTTCTATTGATTTTGGGGGAGCTATGATCCTATTTTGTGCACTTTGTATCCAAATACAAAAATTCTTGATGTGCACAAGTCATGGGGAGCTTCTCTAGTTTCTTTAGAACAATGCTCCACTCTTATCATAATATCCTTTATTCATGTGGCTCGTAGGATCATTGGCCTAGTTGGTTCAATTGGTATCTTTTGATAGCTTGCTTCAATTGCTATCTTTTGATTGCTTGATTGCTTGTTTCTCTCTTTGATTATGTCTTTGTGGCATATCTTCCTTTTGCAATCTTTGGGCCTCAATATAGTTTGTCTTCCTCCAAGTATTTACCGTTGGATATGTGTATTGCATTCCACTCTCTTGTTGAGAAATACACAATTTATGGAGGAACACATTTTATATTGGCCTTCTAATCTTTTAGCCCATTTTTGCAATCGATGCCAATGGGGGAGAAGTTTCAGAGAGTTTTGTGGAGAAGTTTAGAGAGTTGTCTCTTCTAGCTTTGGTTTGTTCCTAAGCATACGCATCTCCTACGCATGCATTATTGGTTGTTGCATTGCATGGTGATGCATAATTCCTTATATAAACTCTCTTGAAAGTGATTGTCATCAATTACCAAAATGGGGGAGATTGAAAGGACATGCGGTGCCCCCATGTGTGGTTTTGGTAATTGATGACATTCTCTATGGACTAATGGTTGCATTGAGTTATATTTGAAGGATTTTTTCATAGGCATTTCTTGAAGTCCATGTGTTGGTTTCAAGGAGTTTATGGGTTGACCAAGGTGCTATTAAGTAATTATCCAAAGATTGGTCATGTGAGTGTTGAGCTTATTGCAAGCATGTCTTGAAGAAGAAGATTTTGTGATCATTCATGTTTACCTTCAAGACATCATCCAAACGAAGAGAGTTGGAAAGATTCAAGGTTGATCAAGACTAAGTCAAGAGTGAATCAAGTTGATCAACTCACAAAGAGTAGAAGATGTACCGAGAGGGATCAAGTGATCCCATGGTATGGTAAGCATTGTCCATTGCACTTTGTGTACTAACCCATGGTCTATGTGAGAGTCTATGTGGGGTTAGGTATGTGTCCATGGGCTTGCGTCAAGAGGATGATATCATACAACCCATGGGAAGGATGACATCAAGTGGTGATCGTCATCAAGATTGTCGTGTGCAAGTTCAAGTGGAGAATCACGAAGAGATCAAGTGCTTGAAGCTTGCCATCCATTGTGGTTTCAATGGACTTTTGAAGATGTGCCGAAGAGTGGCTCACCCATAGTGGAGTATGGGGAGCAATCATCTAGTCTCCATCGACCCAACGCAATCAAGAAAGGTGGTCCATCTTGAGGAGGACAAGATCGTCGTCATCTAGCTCAAGTGGATCATGTGCAAGGCAAAGGTTTGCCCTTAATAGGTTTTCTATTTTACCGGTCTCATGGTGGTAGTTGGGAGACCGTGTTATAGGATCGATAGCCGTACTATCAAGGGGGGCTCTCAAGTGAGTAGCTTGACCATATCATTCGTCGAGAGATCAAACCATTGCATCCTTGCATCATGTTTCTTGGTTCTTGTTTTGTTCTCTTTGTGAGTCTTAGAGCTTATGGTCATCTTGATGACAAGCTTGAGTTCATCGAAAACGGAGTTTGCATGCGTCTTCTATGATGTTTTCGGTGTTGGAGGTTTTACCGGTATTATAAGAGGAAGGGTTCTCACCATTTTCTTTTGGGCCTTTTCTCATTTGCTTCTTATTGGTATTTCTATCAATATTGTGTTAGGCCATGACGTTAGCTTTCCAACAAACTTGGTTTCGTTGGATTCGGAGTCCGTTTGCAGAAGTTATGGTTGTTTTTGTAAAGACTGCAGCGGTACTACCGTGGCTAAAGCGGATGTAATTTTTTACTACCGCTCTAGAGCAGTACTACCGCGGCTCCTGAGCGGTAGTACCGCTCCAGAGCAGTACTACCGTGGCTCCTAAGCGGTAGTACCGTTCCGGACCAAAATCTCATGTTTTGCTCAGCGGAAGTAGGCACGGAAGTATTTTTTTACCACTCGCAAGTAGTAGTACCGCTAACATTTGCGGTAGTACCGTGAGGACGAGCGGTAGTACCGCTCCGGCAGTTCTACTGGCCTTTTGCCTCCTCGCTGTTGTTTTTCAAAGGGGTACTTCCGCCCTAGTGGTAGTACCGCTCCTTGGAGCGGTAGTACCGCTCTGTGCGGGCTGTGAGCATAACGGTTGCATTTTTCCCCACCTATAAAAGGGGGTCTTCTTCCCCAATGAACCCAATCTCTTGAGCTCGTGTTCTTCCCCCATTGTTGACCTTCTTCGAGCTTGCTAACTCTCAATCCCTCCAATGATTCTTGCTAGTTCTTGAGGGAAAAGAGAGAGGAGATCTAGATCCACATATCCACCAATCACTTTCTCCTCTAAGTGAGGGGAACCCCTTGGATCTAGATCTTGCAGTTCTTCGTGTTCTTCTTTCGTTCTTCCTCTCATTTTCCTCCCTAGCATTAGTTGCTTTGGTGGGATTTGGGAGAGAAGGACTTGGGCACTCCGTGTGCCCTTGCCATTGCATTTGGTGCATCGGTTTGAGTTCTCCACGGTGATACGTGGAAGTGAAGTTTGAGAAGCTTATTACTCTTGGGTGTTTGGGCACCCTAGAGCTTGTTCCTCTTGGGTGCCTTGGCGCCCTAGACGGTTGGTGGTGTTCGGAGCTCAATCATTGTGGTGCAAAGCTCCGGGCAAGCGTCGAGGTCTCCAATTAGGTTGTGGAGATTGCCCCGAGCAATTTGACGGGTTCCGGTGACCGCCCCCAAGGGTTGCCAATGTGTACGGGTTCGGTGACCGCCCCCAAGGGTTGCCATTTGTATGGGTTCGGTGACCACCCTCAAGGGTACCTTAGTGGAATCATGCCATCTCGCATTGTGCGAGGGCGTGAGGAGATTACGGTGGCCCTAGTGGCTTCTTGGGGAGCATTGTACCTCCACACCACTCCAAACGGAGATTAGCATCCGCAAGGGTGTGAACTTCAGGATACATCGTCGTCTCCGCGTGCCTTGGTTATTTCTTACCCGAGCTCTTTACTTATGCACTTTACTTTGTGATAGCCATATTGTTTCTTGTCATATATCTTGCTATCACCTAGTAGTTTATCTTGCTTAGCATAAGTTTTTGGTGCACATAGGTGAGCCTAGTTGTTGTAGGTTTTGTGCTTGACAAATTAACCACTAGGTTTATTCCGCATTTGTTCAAGCCTAAACCGTAATTATTTTAAAGCACCTATTCACCCCCCTCTAGGCGACATCCACGATCTTTCAGAGTCCACACTAGTAGGTTGACAAAAATACATGAAGAGGAAACAACTATATTGAGATGAGAATGCAACCAAACACACCCACACACTTTGTGCTACAGTGACTGATCTGCACCGTCTGAGTTTGATCTAATGGTCATGTTGCGCCGAGACATGGACATGCCCACCACTGAAGTCCCTCTGCTTCTCGAGGCGCACGACATTGGTGATGCAGGGTGCAACCGCCCATAGAGCCCGCTCCCGGTCGACGGGAGCCAGCTCGTCAAAGACGGTGTCCAATGGCACGAATGGAATCCGGTGACGGAGACCTGAAAGGATTCGCCTGGCAACGACGACGGCAGCCCGCAACCCCTCCTTGTCCAGCTCAGCCCCCACCATCGCGCGGAGACGGCTCGGCTCCTCGGAGATATAGGTAAAGAACGAGACCAGGTCAGGAAGCCGTAGCTCGTTGAAGTCGACCGGGTGGTCGAACGGGTTTAGCCCGACGACCGGCATCGTCGCGCTGGCACGACGATAGGCATCGCGCAGCCGCAACACGTGTGTGGCAACTTGGTTCACCAAGTGGCTGAGGCGATCCTTGACCTCGTCACGATCGGCCCGCTCGCGCTCCAGCCGGCTCCCCTGACGGCCTATCGTATCTCCCGCTTTCTGCAGCAACGTCGCCGACGCCTCGAGCATCTTTGTGGTGGATGCCTGCCGCTTTTGAAGCTCCGTGAACTCCTGCACATAATGGAGGAGCATGGCACTCCTCTCCTCCTTGAGCTCACGGAGCTCCACATCCTTGGCCCTAAGCTCCGCATCCTTGGCATGGAGCTCCTGTGTCAGGCACCTCACCTCGGACTCCGTGATCTGCTACGCCACCATGGCACCAGGTAGAAGCAATGGGGAGAGGAAGCAAAGGGAGCGAAACGGCTGAAAGGCAATGCAATCTACGGGAAGGCAGAGGTAGCGGGGAATCTTTTGGTTTTCACCACGGTAAAACACCAGTCGACAACTTCTCACATCAGGGAGCAGTGGGTTCTTACAGGCGGAGTCATCGTGACTAATTGCTGCCGCGCCTGCTCCCGTCAATCAAAAAATTAAAAATCCTGCCGCACCCAAACACCAGAGCAACGCCGCGGTGGATATTTAAATTTACCTGCCGGCAAGTAGATAAAAAAAGGGGTGAAAAAACAAATGTGTCGGCGGCCTAGCTAATCGGTCGAACTAGCTAGCCACCGTGCTTCACTGATGTACTCGGCGGGAAAGGTGATCTTTCGTGATTTGACGACTCATTTACTTGCTTCGGCGCTACGACCGAGGAGGACCCAGAAAACACGCGGTAGGGCGTCCCACATCAGGAAGAATATATGCGTGCACCACCCAGGAGGACCCCGAAACCGCGTGGTAGGGTGTGCCACGTCTCGGCATGGAGGAAAAATGTGTGTGTAAAAATATACTGTATCAGATGTAGTACTTATGGTTCGACCTCGGGACCCAGCCAGTCGGTCGAAAACATCCCACTAGCCACACAGCTTCATCATGCAAACGTGGCACGGAGGATAGATGTGGTTAGCTCCGTCTCGACCAGCCAAAAAGTCTCTTGTTCTAGGCGATTCTTCTATTTCCAAGCTTTTTTAGTTGTAATAACACCACGGCAAGCTAGCGCCGCTCTTCGTGTGTGCCCGTGCAAAGGTTAGACGATGGAGAGAAGTGAGATTGAGATCGCAGACCTGGGACCCACCAGTAAGTGAGACAACGGTCATGCACGTGTTGACGAGGCACTCCCTCTACTCTACTCAACGCAAGTACTGTATAAAATCAAGTTATGGAACAAAGCCAACAACCGTTCATTTTTTCAGGCTATCGACTTACGCTTTGTAGTCCAGGTTGCCAGTTCGAATCTCGTCTTTCAGATTTGTTAGTTTTTGGTCCAAATTTGATTAATGACAAGTGTGACCCCCGTGTGTTGTTCCGATATTTCAGTGTAGGATGGTTTCTTTGAACAAACACTTTGCGCGGTTAGACAAGTAACGGCACGAGTTACACGTATTTTGCAAGTTTACGAACAAAAATGACAGCGGCATAGAATATCACATCCACCCCGCAACTTAGATACTGTGGTGATACGAGTTTTTACACCGTTGGAAGTGAGATCCAATGGCTTGGGAGTAGTCTTTGTAATTATCCGCAATTTCCAAACTCTCCAAAGGTTTTTTGCAAATAAAACATTCAGGCCTCGTGTGTGCCGCTGCATCTTCGATCCAACGGCTCCCCGGTGCTCATATTAGGTGCTCCCCATAGCTTAATTACCCGCTATGGTGATATGAGTATCTAGGTCGTATGATCAATGATCAGATGGCACATGCGTAGTACTTGTACTTTCTGCGCATTTCCCAAACTCTATCATCCGTATATTGCAAAAACATTCAAACCTCGTACTATGGGTCGTTCGATCTCAGTGAACTCGTATCACCATAGAATCTATGGTGCGGGAGCACCTCATACTCTCCCGTGTGAGAAAACATAAGGTGCTATCGCAGCTTGGATGCTACGGTGATACAAGCTTGGAGGTTGTTTGATCTGAGATCCAATGGCATCTGAGCAGTCTTTGTGCTTGTAAGCAGTGGCCGAACTCTTTTGGGGCTTTTCTGCAAAAAACCATTCAAACCACCGAGGAGGTGTTGGGTCATAAATCCAATGCCTCCGAAGAGCTTGTATCACCAAAGCATCTAAGGTGTGGTAGCACATGATATTCTTACATACATGAGAATATGATGTCCTCCTTCATCTTAGATGCTACGGAGATACGAGCTTCGAGGTCGTTGGATATGGGATCAAAGGGCATCTAAGTAGTTTTTGTACAAATTGTGTGCAATTCTCAAACTCATCAAGGTTTCCTGCAAAAATATTAAGACACATCATGTGAGCTGCTATATCTCAGATCTACAAGCTCCAAGCAATTCGTATCGGCATATAGCATCTAAGGTATGGTGGCACATGATATTCTCCCGGGGAGGAGGGGTTGGGGGTGCACAACCAATCGGTGGTTGGGAGGGTGGGGACAAATATAATCTAAACAACCCTAAACAAAGCTCCATAATTTTATCTAAGGTCGAGGGGTTGACCCCCGACAATCATAGCTCCGCCTAAACACAACATTTGCATGTACTGTAGTACTAGAATTAATATTCATGTTTCAGTTTCATGTTCATTTTAAATATTGAACTGAGGACCATAGATGTCTTACATTTTACTCCCTTCGTTCCTAAATATTAGTCTTTTTAGAGGCTTCAAATGGACTGGCACATACGGATGTATATAGACATATTTTAGAGTCTAGATTCACTCATTTTGCTCTGTATGTAGTCACTTGTTGAACTCTCTAAAAGACTAATATTTAGGAATAGAAGGAGTATTTTTGAATTCGTGTCATACATGCATGGTTTGGAAAAATAGATGCACTATACTTATCGGATTGTTGTTGTGTTCGTGCGTGTGTGTCTCTGTGTGTGTGTGTGTGGTCATATGCTTGATACATACAAAGTTTTCTCACCTCCATATTGTTCATCTTTTAAATTTAATTTTCATTGGAAAACTTACTAGGGATACCATGAAATGCGAAATCCACGTTGAGATCACTATATCACAAACTCACTCTAATTCGACAACTCGTCATAAATCAATTATCACGTTGAGATTAGTATTTGCAAGGAAAATACGGGTATTGTAATACACATAGATTCATTCGGCAATTTAAAAGGTTCCTTTTGTATTCTCGAATGGTAGGACCCAAAAGCGTACCAGCCAGACCTTGGCTCGTGTTGATCCTAAAAAAACCAGGCTCATGTCCTTCGGTGGCGTGCGTGGTATGCACATTAGGCAAACCCAACCAGTCGAGCCTCAACGTTTCAAGTCAAAATATCTGGCAGCCAGAATTCCAGCCCTAGGAAATTCCTCTCATGTCCTCGGTCCATAATGACTACCGATGAACAACGGAGGGATGCTTTAGTAACTAGACAACGTTACCTACCGTGCCGAGCACAGTTCAATTCCCTCGGTCGCCGCTCGTCAAGGTCACCCGTCAACTGCATTGCCTAGTACTACTACTACTACTACTACTACACCAGGATGAGCACAAAATTGAGCCCGTTTGTTCGTGCCTAGTACTTGAGTTAATATATCAGGCAATGCACTGGTACGGAGGGATTATCCTTTTACTCTACATATATAACTTGTCTGAAGTCTAACTAAGCAAAATGTTTGACCAAATCCTTTCTTAAGAAATACAACAGGACAGATGTATGGCTTGAAAAATTTATTGCATGATGCAGGTTATGATATTGTTTCGAATCCTGGATCTTAAATTTCAGAAAATCCAAAAGTGAGCATAAATTCTTGAAACTAAGCATGGTCACGTGATATGGCACAAATATTACTTCATAAGTTTTTTCTTCAATTTGAGACAAGCTGCTTATGACAAGTTGCACAAATGAAGAGCCAACATATTTTGGAACAAAGACCTGTCACGTTAAGGCGAACGCTTTCACTATTGAAACCGTGGGCGTTTACGTGCCGCCATGAGTCCCTGCTTCTCATCGGCAGGTGCCATCCGAGCAAGCGTGTGAGTCGACGGGAGGCGTGCGAGCAGACCGCTGCACCGGCTGTTAGGGAGGCGTGCGAGCAGACCGCTGTGCAGGCTCACCGGGAGGCGAGCCCTTTGACCAGGCTCCGCCGCCCACCGTTGTCCCAACTGCTCGCACTTTTAATGTCGCCGGCGCCGCAGTTTAAAATCAACCCCGCACTACCCGGTATCGCTACAATCCTCTCTCTTCCTCTCCGATTCTCCTGTCGTCTACCTCCAACTAGGCTGACCTAAACATACGCCATGCCGCATCACGATGGTCTGCCCTTAGTGTTCCAGTTTCCTGAGGAAGACACCCAGCCGGAGTCTCAAGAACATAAGGCGCTTAGGGACGAGCTTGAACTGGCCTTGCGAGAAGACGCCGCGCCTGTCCCCGCTCCCGTTCCGGCTCCTGTCGCCCCGACTGTGCCAGCGCCCATCCCCGTGGCATTGATGGGCTGGGAGCCGCACATTGTCGCCGAGCTTGATCCCACGGGGTTCCACGAGGTCCTCGCCAACTTTCACGCGCCCGTGCACCTGCCAGCGCATGCGCCTGCGCGTGCACTGACGCACACGCCCGTGCCGGTGCCCGTGCACCTGCCAGCGCATGCGCCTGCGCGTGAACTGACGTGCGCTCCCGTGCCGGTGCCCATGCACACGAATGTCTCTGCCGTGTCGTTGACAGCGCATGTCCCCGCGCAGGTGCCAGTGCCCCCCTCAGCGGCATGGATGGCCGCCGTCGACCACTTCCTTGCACCAACGCCAGTCGCCTCCTCCCGCCAGTTCCCTCGCTCCGAAGTCCAGAACATTTTGGCCTTCCTTGAAGTTAGGCCAATGTCCATGAGTACGCTAACAACGGCGCAAGACGCCGCCGTCGCCGTCGGTCAGTGGCCCGACGACACACAGAGCATGGCAGAGGAGCCTCTTCCCACCGCGAGCCACCGCCGCGTAATCTAAATCTGCCATGAAAAACGTTCGGATTGCCATGCTTAAAATCCGAACGTTTATCATTTCCGTTTATTTTATATCGATCGTCGTATAATTTAAAGTCGGAGTCGGACTGAACGAAATGTATGGTTTGATCGATTGAATGTTCTGCTAGAGCCGTATCAAATTAAATTTAAAACGTCATCAAGCCACATGTATTCCTTGTCATCCAACGACCTAGACTGCTTCAATATCGAGCGCTCAACACGTTTAGCGTGCAGTTAATTTCATGCCAAAATAGTGCTAATCACATGACAACACGCAAATAATATCCTAGTAGTTAATATCCGCATGCACTTAATATACTTCCAAATTAACGTGCATTGCACGTACACACTGACTAGTGCTGCTAGTACGTGAAACTGGTGTCGTGACTTGTGTGAACGCGTCCAGATATGGTCAACGACAACATTGCCCGCGAGTTCTTCCTGTTTGCCCGTGCTTCTAAACACAGAAGGGGAGGAGAGAGAGAGAGAGAGAGAGCACACATGGAACCCACCAGTAAGTGAAGGTGAATAGTACTAAAAATAATATTGCATGTTATCCATTAATTAGGCTGTGGTAATATAAAAACATTTTGTGAACAAAGGGGGTACAACAAACATTGTTATTCTACGTGTAAGTGCATCTAGTGCCACCCCTACTTGGTTTTGGAGTATTGACGACAAACCTAGTTGAGGGACTAATGTGTTTGTGAGAATTGCAGGATAACACAGGTAGAAGTCCCTCATTGATTCGGTTTTACTACCAGAGATGACCCCTAAAAATGTATGAAGACATTGAAGTCAAAGGTGGTATATGAAGATATTCACATTGAAGACTATGACAAGAGAAGACACGATATGAAGCCGATGGAGCTCGAAGACTTAGATCTTTCGTAGTTCTTTTTCTTTTGTGTTGAGTCATAGGAACCACCGTACTGTTAAGTGGGGTCCAGGAGAACCAGTCAGAATGACTGAAGTGATGCCTAAACCAAAAACCTATGTCTTCGAGTGAAGACAATGAGAGCGAATCTTGTCCAGAGCCGGACAAGTCAGCTTTGCTTGTAGCCCAAGTAAAGTTACCATGAGAGTTTGAAATCTGACCGTTGAGACACGTGTCAGTTCCTTAGTGACCCAGGGTCATTTCGGACAAATCAGGTCGGGTTGCCAAGTGGCTATAAATAGCCCACCCCCTACAACCATAAACGGTTGGCTGCTCAGATGGAGAGTACGGCTTTTGTCATTTGAGAGCAACCCACCTCGAAGCCTTTGAGAGAAAATTCCTAGCGAGGAGAAAGGCCTAACCACCCAGAGCCAGAGAAAATTGGGCATCACTTAAGTCTTCTTGTCTGTGTGATCTGAAGACTTATTACACTTGAGGACTGTGAATCCTCCAGACGGTTAGGCGTCGCGTTCTGAGCATCTTGCCAGTGAATGAAGTCTGTGAAGGTTTGGGAGTCTACCTTGAAGACTTACCAGAGTGATTGGGCGAGGACTATGTGACCTTAGCTCAAGGAGAATACGGTGAGGACTTGGTGTCCTGAGCTGCGTGTTCAGGACTGGGTGTCCGGGACTGTGTGTCCTAAGGTTTAAATACCTAGCCGCTCCAACCAGACGTACAGTTGTCACAGCAACTGGAACTGGTCCAACACATTATTGTCTTCAACGAGTCACTGGTTTCATCTTCACTTCTACTTACTGATTACTCATTGTGAAGTCATTGCATGTCTGTTCTATCTTTTGTCTTCACAACGTGAGTGTATGATCTGTTTGGCTTCATAATATCTTCCTACCTGCTCCTTATTACACTGCAGCTATTTGTCACTGTGCTTTCACTCTGTTGATACTTGACCATGGCTTGCCTAGTGTAGTCTACCTTCCGCTGCATAGTAATAGGCATATCTCTGCTGTTTGTCTTCATAACTTCCACGTTTTGAAGACTTTCATAAAAATCGCCTATTCACCCCCCCTCTAGTCGATATAACGCACTTTCAATTGGTATCAGAGCAAGGTGCTCCCTTGTTCTGTGTGATTCAGTTTAACCACCTGGAGTTTTAGCTATGTCGACTGCAGGGATAATCAAAGTCTCCGCTGCGTGCCCCGTCTTCGATGGAACTGAATATCCCTACTGGAAGAATAAGATGCGCATGCATCTTGAAGCTATTGACGTCGTCCTATGGTATGTCGTCGAGAACGGCGTTCCCAAGGCTGGAGAAGGTGTCACGGCTGCTGATGTCAAGAAGTTCACTCAACTGGACTCTACTGCCAAGAATATCATCTATGGTCATCTCACCAAAGGACAGTATGGCCGTGTGAGTGCCTTGAAGACATCCAAGCTGGTCTGGGACTGGCTCTCCAAGGTCAATGAAGGCATCTCAACCTAGAGAGATCAGAGAATCAGCGTTCTTCACAACCTCTTCAACCGCTTCAAGCGAAATGACAATGAGAATGTCCAGCACACATTTGATCGGCTCACTGACATCACAAATGAGCTTGAAGCCCTCGGCGCTACTGAGATCACCAAACATGAAATCGTCAAGACGCTGCTGAGATCACTTGATAGTTTGTTTGACATCCTAGCCCTGATGATTCAAGAACGTCCTGATTTCAAGACACTCGATCCGTCTGACATACTTGAGAGGCTCAACACACATGAGTTTCAGCTTTAGCTATGGAACATATTCAAAAACTGTTAGACGAAGCGATGATCCTGTTAGATGCTGAAATGACTCGATCTGAATCCTTAATTGAAGACATAAAAAATCTTCATTAAGTAAGGAACTTGAAAGTCGTCATGAAACGCTCTCAACAACTCATGAAAAGCTTTCCTATGATTATCTTCAAAGGAAGCAAGAACTTGAGAACTTGAGAGCGGCTCATGAAGATCTTCAAAAAGAGAACGAGTCACTTCACGCTCAACAGATCAGTTCTGCTCAGGAGGATTTGAACCACCATGTATAAAATGTCCATTGAGCGTGATAAGCTATTCTGTTGCTGAATGTTCTACTGCTACTACTGTTGCAATATCTTCAAACTGTTTGATGTGGTAACTAACCCCTCTGCTGAGGATACCACTGCTATTGCTGATGAGAATGCTAGGTTGAAGACATTGCTTGAAACAGGGATGTACAAAAGTCTAAGGGCATCAGACACTATGTGATGTCCTCAAAAAGCAGATTCTGAACCGAAACCCGAGGAAAGAGGGTGTTGGGTTCGTAAGGAAAATGAATGCTGATGGCTCTTACTGGAAACCTGAGCAGTACCCCAAAACCATGTGGGTTGCTGCAAAGGAACCTTCAGCAGATCCATCCAATCTATCTGGCTTCACTTGTGCTAACCCCATTATCATTGATGAATCCTTTGATGCAAACTATAAACTGTTTAAGAATCAGAATGGTGAAGTGTTTGCCAGGTACATTGGTACTAACTGCAGGAATGGACCGCCTATGAAGAAGATATGGGTTCCGAAAAGGTGTCTGGAAAATCTTCCTGTGAATGTCATCATGACACCTCACGTGAAGAAGACAAACCTCAGACCAAAGGCTTCATACGGTCCAAAGGCTTCATACAGACAGAGGACTCACCTGAGTCGCACTAACGCAAATGTTTTGCAGGGAAACCATACTCAGGCATATGAATATGAGAGCGGTTCATCAAACCGCCATGTTCATAAGACCAAAAACTATTCTGCTTATTCTTATGAGATACTATTGTCCCTGCAAGACTGTTTGCTAGGGCCCAAAGCCAAAGTTCTCAGATGCTGCACTTAGACTATTGCTTCTAAGCCACCCTTGAAGATGTGGGTGGTTAAGAAAGCTTAACTCTCTTTTGCAGGGAAAGGTCTCCAGCAGAAAACAAAAAGTCTGACGCTATTGCTGGGGACCTTAAACATCTTGTAGGGCGCAAGATCAAATGCCCGAATGGTCTTACTATGTACTTCGTTCCTGAATCGCTTGCTACTCTCCCTATTAGTCCTAATCTGGATCTAAGCTTTCATAACCCACTGGTTCGTCAAATGTTTTTGCTTCACAATGCTCTTCGTGAAGCCTATCCCCCTAACTGCACTGTAGGGTACGACACCAGCGTCTTCAGAATGGATTATTGATAGTGGGTGTACAAATCACATGACTGGCAAAAGAAGCCTTCTTATGGACTCAACCTTACGTCCATCCGACAAGAGCCACATCACATTTGCTGACACTGGTAAAAGTAAGGTATTGGGTCTAGGTAGAGTTGCAATCTCAAGGGATCAACACATGGATAAAGTCATGCTTGTTGAATCCCTTGGCTTCAACTTAATGTCTGTCTCAATGCTTTGCGATTTAAACATGATCGTAATATTTGGAAAATATCGTTGCCTTGTTCTAATGGAATCTGACAAGTCTCTAGTATTTGAAGGGTATCGAAAAGATGATTTGTACGTGGTAGATTTCTCAGCAGGACCACAGCTTGCCGTATGTCTTCTAGCAAAAGCTTCAGAATGCTGGCTCTGGCATCGGAGGCTTGGGCATGCTGGCATGAGGAACCTCCACACCCTGGCAAAGAAGAAGCATGTCATAGGCATCGAGGGCGTCAAGTTCAAGAAAGATCACTTATGCGGTGCCTGTGAAGCAGGGAAGATGACGAGGGCCAAACATCCCTCGAAGACAATCATGACCAATACTCCCTTCGAACTGCTTCACATGGATCTTTTCGGTCCCACTCATACTCATCTTTACTACTACTGCTTGTCTCTATGGCTTTGTCATTGTTGATGATTATTCTAAGATATACTTGGGTGCATATAATCCTTCTACAAGACTGAAGTGCAGGATGTCTTCAGACGCTTCGCCAATTCGAGCAATGAACAACTATGGCGTCAAGATAAAGCACATCAGAAGTGACAATGGCACTGAATTCAAGAACACCGGCCTTGACACATATCTTGATACCATTGGGCATCACACATGAATTCTCAGCCCCGTACACGCCACAGCAGAATGGTCGAACGCAAGAACAGAACACTCATTGAGATGGCCAGAAACGATGCTAGATGAATACAAGACTCCAAGAAAATTCTGGCCTGAAGCCATTGATACTGCATGCCATACAATCAATCGGTGTTTATCTTCACAAGCTTCTGAACAAGACATCTTATGAGCTCCTTACTGGCAAGAAGCCAAATGTCAGTTACTTCAGAGTATTTGGCGCCAGGTGCTGGATCAAGGATCCACATCACACCTCAAAATTTGCACCAAAAGCACATGAGGGTTTTATGCTTGGATATGGAAAGGATTCACACTCCTACAGAGTCTTCAATTCTTTCATATAAAGTGGTTGAAACAGTGGATGTGCGGTTCGATGAGACTAACGGCTCACAAAGAGAGCACCTGCCAAATGTGCTAGATGAAGTTCCACCTAGTGAATCCATCAAGCTTATGGGAACTGGAGAAATCATACCTTTGAAGTCATCCTGAAGAGGAACTTATCATTTCTGCACCTAATCAACCTGAAGACAATGCTCAGCCTGAAGACAATCCTTCAAATGACAATGATCAGCAAGAGCAAAATCTTCGTCCAGTTCATCCTCGTGTTGCAAATGAAGTACAGATTGAGAAGATAATTGATAGCATCAATGCACCTGGTCCACTCACTCGTTCAAGGGCAACACAGCTAGCAAATTTCTGTGGGCACTTTGCATTCATCTCAATATCTGAACCCAAGAAAGTTTGAAAGCCTTCATGGAACCTGAATGGATTCAAGCTATGCAAGAAGAGCTTCAACAGTTTGAGCTGAATAATGTATGGGAACTGGTCAAGCGTCCTGATCCACGGAAGCAACATAATAGGCACCAAATGGATATACCGCAACAAGCAAGATGAGCATGGTCAAGTTGTCAGAAACAAAGCTCGTCTCGTTGCTCAAGGATATACTCAAGTGGAAGGCATTGACTTCGATGAAACATTTGCTCCTGTGGCTAGACTTGAAGCCATACGCATACTGCTGGCTTATGCAAATCATCACAACATACTTCTTATCAAATGGATGTGAAGAGCGCCTTCCTCAATGGCAAGATTGAAGAAGAAGTGTATGTTGCACAACCCTGGCTTTGAAGATCCAAAACATCCTGACATGGTATACAAGCTCAACAAGGCACTGTATGGCCTCAAACAAGCCCCTAGGGCCTGGTATGACACACTCAAATACTTCTGAAGAGCAAAGGCTTCATACCTGGTTCCATCCCACTCTCTTCACAAAGACATATGATGGTGAACTGTTTGTGTGCCAAATATATGTGGATGACATTATCTTCGGCTGCACCAATCAGAAGATACAGTGAAGAGTTTGGATATATGATGCAAGAGCAATATCAAATGTCCATGATGGGTGAGCTGAAGTTCTTCCTTGGTCTTCAAATACGACAGCAACGCAACGACATCTTCATATCTCAAGAGAAATATCTCAAAGATTGCCTGAAGAAGTTCGGTATGCAAGACTGCAAAGGCTTCACAGACGCCAATGCCAGCCAAACATCATCTGGGTCCCGACAATGGTAAAGAGTTCGATCAAAAGGTATACCGCTCCATGATTGGTTCTTTGCTTTATCTATGTGCATCTAGGCCAGATATATGCTTAGTGTTTGCATGTGTGCTCATTTCAAGCGGCACCAAAGGATGTCGCATCACTTAGCTGTGAAGCGAATTCTTCGATATTTGGCTCACACCCCAACTCTAGGATTATGGTATCCAAAGGGCTCAGAGTTTGATCTGGTTGGATTCTCGGATGCTGATTATGCTGGTGACAAGAGTGATCGCAAGTCTACATCAGGCACATGTCACTTTCTGGGACGATCACTTGTATGTTGGTCTTCAAAGAAGAGAACTGTGTATCTCTCTCCACTGCTGAATCTGAATACATTGCTGCTGGATCTTGCTGCGCTCAGCTTCTGTGGATGAAGCAAACACTCAAGGACTATGGCATTCATCTGAAGCAAGTGCCACTCTACTGCGACAACGAAAGCGCCATCAAGATTGCCAACAACCCAGTTCAGCACTCGAGACAAAGCACATTGAAATTCGTCATCACTTTCTCAGAGATCATGTTGTGAAGGAAGATATTGATATCATACACGTCAACACTGAAGAGCAATTGGCAGATATCTTCACCAAGCCCTTGGATGAGAAGAGATTTGCAAGTTACGGTGTGAGCTAAATATCTTGGAATCCTCAAATGTCCTGTGATCAGGCACACATCCTAACACTTATGCATATTGATGATAGATGTGCAACACACGAAGTAAAGTATATCTTCAATCAATGAAGACATACATTCTAAGTGTGAATACATTAATGTGGAATTTGACTTCGGAGCGCCACGATAATTGTGCGCCGTGTCTGGGTCTAATACTTCCTATACGGTGGGTAACGCCACCACCAAATTCTTATTTTGAAGTGTTTCACTCATGGCGTTACCTTGCTATGTCTTCACATTTGGTTTGGCTTCAATCTCAACATGTCTTCATGATTATCTTCACTATGTTGATTATATATATATATACTAGTGTTCTGTCCTCTACAGCATTCACTTATAGCTATGTCTTCTTGTTGAATCTTTTGAACTAAGTGAATGTGATCGGACCCTAACCTCTCTATGCTTTCTATCTCAAACTCTATCTCTCCAAATCATATGCATTCTATTGAAACTGTCGAATGTCTTCTCTGCGTCCTTGTCAGCAGAAGATACAGAGACAAACATTAAGTCCGTTTTCAATGCTCATTCCTACACATGAAACCGGAGAAGTAGGAACGACCACCCGACAATCCAGGTGTGCGTGGGACGTGGAACAAACCCCAAATTCGCATGATGGCCACGTGTTCCTCAGATGCGAATCGCACAGGGGCACCTGTGTAATAACGCAGTGCCGCCCCTGTACCTATAAATACACACTTCACGCGGTCATTATCTCTTCTTCCACTCTCGCACGAACCCTAGCGCCACCGCTAGCCCTCGACGACGCCGGCGACGAAGCGCTTCGCTGCCGCAACCTCTCCGACGCCGTCTTCACGCCGACCGCGGACATCGTCCTCTCCGCCGTCGCCGTAGGTGTCCTCCGTCGCCAAGTTAGGGCACGGAAGATCGAACTGCTCGGCCTCATCTTCCCACTCCGTCTAGCAGTTCTTAGTGTGGTAAATAAAACTTCCTTTTTACGGCACCGTTGATCCTATGTTTGTCACTTTCTACCACAAGCAGTTTCTATTCACACAAGTTAGATCTCTCTCATACTGCATCTCATAACATGCCTAGTATATTCACTTATGCTTCACAAAGTAGTTAGATTCCTCACTTGTACTGATCTCTGGATTCGTACAAATCTGGAACCAACTCCTTATCTATGAGTGAATGTCTTTCGCACGATGAGGTCAATGTCTTCTAAACTGATTTATATTCAAAATCTTCTGAGAATGCATATGACCTCTTCCCCTTCCCTCGCACCTTAATGCTGTCACAGGTACATGTCCGTGGGAGAATCCCTTGGTTCTCATAGTCTGCATTCATTTGCAGAATTCTTACAGCATCATATAAATTCTCCCGAAGCAAGTTCCTGTTTGTCCAGCAAGCGAAAATCTTTGAAGCCTTTGAACGTGTTGAAGCCTTTCAGTTTAAAGTTCATGGCTTCAGAGAAATCAGCAAGGAAGGGTGGCAGAAAGCGTCGTGGAGAAACATCTAGAGATCTGCCAGATGACCTCTCAGAACTGTACAAGACAGATCCTGAAGAGGATTACAATCAGCGCAAGACCCGAATCCAATGGATTCGAAGATATTGGGCAGAACAATGGTTCAAATACCGATTTGTAACCCAGGAATATGCTGAGAAAAATGCCATCAAGAGACCGTGGGGAGACATCCTATACAAGAATCTTCTACCCAGGTCCAGAGATGAAGCCATTGAACAAGGCTTCTATCCCTGCATGGTCCGTGGGCCACAGCCTGTTGATGCACACCCATCGTCACTTATGGTGTCGTGACGACAATCTGTTCAAGCGCAACTTCCAGTTTGCCCAACTCAGCGAAGCAGAACAAGAAGACTTGGGGATAGACTTCAACCCTGGTCCCTCAGCACCAAGGGCAGATGGCACACGAGATGCAGAACCCAATGTCATCGGTCCGTTTCTACAAACTTGAGGGCCCATTCTTGGTTCAAAGGGACTACAATGATGAGCCTGCAGGCTGACGCTGAATCAGATGAAGCGCTGCAGCGCGAAGCCAAAGAAGTTAAGAAGCCTAAAGCTTCAAAGCCTGCCCCTTCACCAAAAATCTCACGGGCGAAGCCACTGGCAACTGCACCTCCTGAAGACAGTGTGCAGTCGAAGATTTATCACGCATCTCCAAGCCCAGAAGGTCAAGATGCCTCTGACACACACCGGCCAAGAGCTAACAGCTGCTGCCATTCTGCGCAATGATGCCATTGATCTGTCAAGTGATGAAGATCTTGCAGATGACGCTCTTGAGCAACTCATCAAGAGCAAAGAAGAAGCAGAAATCTTCAATGATCTGCCTCTCTTTGATGTAACAATCATCCACAACTTCATTGATGAATGGTTTGACACGCCAAACATCAGCTTCGACGATCTCCAACTACCCATTGGCCTCAGTGTCGCCTTCCATGGCGCCATTGCTTCAGAGTTAGCTATCACCCAGCGCATTGTTGGACTGAAGCAGAAGATTGACTTTGAGAAATCTTAGTTCAAGAAGCATATGGCCAAGCTCAGCGTGCAAGACGTGAAGAATTTCAAGATTATGCTGCACGAGCTCAAGGAAGCCTTTCTAAAGAAACATGCAGAAGCTCAGGGTTCTCATGAGCGCATGAAGGTCCTGGCTGATAGGTGTGTGCAAGCCTACAATGAGGCTGAGAAGCGCAAGGCCCTTGGGCGTCCTGGCATCGACCCAGGATGGCTGCCAAGAAGCAGAAGAAGCCCGCTATGGCTGAACCTGAAGCACCAAGGCAGGAGGCAGATCCCCTTGTCTTCCCAACTAGCATGACTGGCCCGAAGCCAAAGGCCAGGTCAACCGCTTCAGAACTGAAGAATACCAGGACTGCTGAGGCTGAAGCAAGGAAGAGAAAACATCCTGAAGCCTCTACTACTGCCCCCGCCAAGAAGAAAAGAATGACCAAGAAGGAACGGGCTGCTCCCACAGAGCCCTTGACTTTTGAACCCATTTCCATGGTTCACCCCGATGCCAATCCACAAGAACATCAACTGACAGTCCATGAGCCTGCTTTCACAGAGGCTCATGAAGCTGAAGACTTTCCAGCAGCTGATCCCATCGCTGCTGAAGACATTGGTCATCATGACCATGTTGAAGATGATGCAGCCCTTCCTCAGCTAGAACACCAACAGGTATCATCGCCTGTGCTAACGCACAGCGAACTCATCAGCATTGGTCGTCCACTGACGCCAATTGCACAGGATGCTTCGTGGGCAGATCGCCCACAAGAGGAAGAAGACTCGGAGGCCCAGCCAACACAAACTCCACCAGCATCGCCCGCGTTGCGCAGGCTTCGCAAAGGTCCAAGGCCTCAAGTCTCTGCGTCTGAAGCTAAGACTGCTGAATACAGTCCGGCTGCATCAGTCGATGAAGAAGAAGCACCACAAGCTGCTACTCCCCTGTCCCACCAAGAAGCAGTTCTCGAGGAGAACGTGATCGTGACCGACCCTCCTACTCGTCAAGTGGAGGTTGAACATTTTGAGGCTGCCACCACCAACACCACTGAAGCCACTGACGCTGTCATGGCTGAAGCTAATGTGGAGCCCTCACCAACAAAAGCACCAGAAGTCAGCGAAGCCACTGATCCCGCGGCTTCTGTTCCTGCGTCTGCTGCCGGTCCCCAGTTCGACTATCATGTTGAGCACAGGCCTCAGGTACAGAAGCCACTCCCAAGATTGCCAAGGTTCCCAGGTCCTGCATCAGCACCTGGGCTCCTTCAATATCAATGGCTTCAGAGCAGACAACACATTCTTCAACAGCTCCAGGAACCCCTACTCCAGGGAAAGAATATCATCTGATCGGTTCTGGAGTTATCCGCAGCGAAGCTATTTCAATAGCAATCAAGGAACCCCTACACTCCAGGAAAGAATATCATCTGATCGGTTCTGGAGTTATCCGCAGCGAAGCTATTACTCATGCGTTCTTTACAACCAAGGTCGCATCTTCCCACACAAGCGCCTTGACATTGAAGCAATAGCTGGTCTGCCCTGTCTGGAAGAAGCTCTGGATTGCTTCAAAGAGGTTGGACTGCTGCCGTTCGTCACTGACCAAGAGCATTGGAATGAAGAGTTGCTGCTCCAATTCTATGCCACACTTCACATCCGCGGGTATAGCAGAGATCCGAAGACTTGGGTCCTGGAGTGGATGACAGGAAACGTTCATCACGAAGCCAAAGCCTTTGACATCATTGAGCTCACTGGTTTCCCACTCCTGGCGATCTCTACGAGCATGGCTGTCAGCTTCATAGTGAAGCTATTGAAAGCATCTTTCAGAAGACCGAACCTAATATGAGTCAGATGCTCACTATGATGAAGCCATTGCCCCAAGATGCTGCTTATCCCACGGATTTCTTTGTTGAAGACCTTGAGTATCTGGCAAGAACCATTTATCACATCATAAGGCGAACTCTCTGGCCAATCAAAGGACATTCTCCCCATGCCAAGCTGGAAGGTGTAATGAAGACTTTGGTCTTCTACATTCTTCATGGAAAATGCTTCAATACACAGGATTTCTTCATTCGCCAACTTGCTGCATCTAGCTCTGATCTGTTTGGTTTGAAGTTCTACGCCCCTTGGGTGATGCGGCTGATCAAACTTCACTCCGCTATCTCATATCAGCCCTCTGCCCGCAATCATCGGATCTTTTTGCCTGATGTGGATATGTCTATTGAAGCCATCTATCCTGAGCCTGCCAAGGAACCTCTAAGTCTTCAGAATGCAGAGCATCAAAGTTTTTCTCAAAACGTTGAAGGCGTTGAAGCCGTAACTCGTGTGTATCCTTTGGCTGGCACTACACGTGCACCGCATCCTGCTCTCACTGAAGCCACTGACAGTACAACTGCTCCACGACCCAAGAGGTGCACTCGTGTTCTCAATGGCTGAGAGCTTCTTGTGGCTCTTCATCAGAAACAGGATAGGCATCATGACTGGCTGAAGCGTCAAATGCAAAGCCTCTTGGTGGATGTTAATCGCATTCACAATCTTGCCACCAAGAATGCTTTTGTTGCCCATGAAACCTCTCGCCGCACATGGAAAGGGCTGACGCTGATGTGTTCTGAAGATGATCTTCAAGAGGACGGCTTCTCTGAGCGATTCAAGTTTGACTCCACACCTCCTCGAAGGGCAGTGTTGCGACGAACCCCATCCCTTGAAGACTCTGAGTTCTCTTCCTCTGCTGCAACTGTGAATGCCAGAGTGATCGAGGATGAAGACGATGCTACTTCACCGCCACCACCTTCAGCACGCTTCGACTCTGCTCCAAGCTCTTCTGCATCGCCAAACACCACCAACGACCCTGCTGCTTCACCTACTCTTCATGGGAACGAGTAGATGCTCTATGTCTTCAAACCTTTTTGGTCCTTACTGACAAAAGGGGGAGAAGCATATGAGTTTTATAGTCTTCAAGCGGGTCCATATGGGCGGGCGCTTTATATTTTGCTTCGTGCTTACAACTCTCGTTTTTCTACATTTGGTTCTTTGAGTTGTAACACTTAAATTCGATGGTCGTCTGCTACTTATTTGCCACCTTGTGTCGCGATGATAAATTCCGCATGTGCGATGATAAGTTCCGCACTTAGATCATTCTGCAGACGTCCATTTTCCATTATGCATGTCATTATCTTCACATACTTTCTCATGCATAGTGGATTGTCATCATAAGTTGAAGTGGATCTCCACAAGTACAACCTGCCATGTGCATTTGCATTCCAAAAGCAAATTACTTATATGCACATCTTCAGGGGGAGCCCTTGCAACTTATGAAGACAATTCCTTATCCTTTACAATTTCACAGATTATATTCCCCGTTGAAAACTTCAACTAGTTTGTCATCAATCACCAAAAAGGGGGAGATTGTAAGTGCATCTAGTGCCACCCCTAGTTGGTTTTGGAGTATTGACGACAAACCTAGTTGAGGGACTAATGTGTTTCTGAGAATTGCAGGATAACACAGGTAGAAGTCCTCATTGATTCGGTTTTCCTAACAGAGATGACCCCTAAAAATGTTATGAAGACATATGAAGTCAAAGGGTGTATATGAAGATATTCATATTGAAGACTATGACAAGAGAAGACACAATGAAGCCTATGGAGCTCGAGACTTAGATCTTTCGTAGTTCTCTTTCTTCTGTGCTTTTGAGTCATAGGAACCACCGTACTGTTAAGTGGGGTCCAAGAGAACCAGTCAGAATGACTGAAGTGATGCTTAAACAAAACCTATGTCTTCGAGTGAAGACTTTGAGAGCGAATCTTGTCCAGAGTCAGACAAGTCAGCTTTGCTTGTAGCCCAAGTAAAGTTGCCGTGTGAGTCTAAAATCTAACCGTTGGAACACGTGGCAGTTCCTTAGTGACCCAGGATCATTTCAGACAAATCAGGTCGGGTTGCCAAGTGGCTATAAATAGCCCACCCCCTACAACCATAAACGGTTGGCTGCTCAGATTCAGAGTACGGCTTTTGTCTTTGAGAGCAACCCACCTCGAAGCCTTTGAGAGAGAATTCCTTGCGAGGATAAAGCCCTAACCACCCAGAGCCAAAGAGAATTAGGCATCACTTAAGTCTTCTTGTCTGTGTGATCTGAAGACTTATTACACTTGAGGACTGTGAATCCTCCAGCCGGTTAGGCGTCGCGTTCTGAGCATCCAAGAGACATTGTGGATTGCCGGTGAACGAAGTCTGTGAAGGTTTGGGAGTCTACCTTGAAGACTTACCAGAGTGATTGGGCGAGGTCTATGTGACCTTAGCTCAAGGGGAATACGGTGAGGACTGGGTGTCCTGAGCTGCGTGTTCAGGACTGGGTGTCCGGGACTGTGTGTCCTCAGGTTTAAATACCTAGCCGCCCTAACCAGACATACAGTTGTCACAGCAACTGGAACTGGTCCAACAAATCATTGTCTTCAACGTGTCACTGGTTTCATCCTTTCCTTCCTGTTACTTACTGTTGGTCCTTGTGAAGTCATTGTATGATTGCCCTATCTTTTATCTTCACTGAGTGACTGCGTTTTTTGTTTGGCTTCATAATATCTTCCTACCTGATCCTTACTACATTGTTGCTATTAGTCATTGTGCTTTCACTCCATTGAATACTTGACTATGGCTTGCCTAGTGTAGTCTACCTTCCGCTGCAGGGTAATAGGTTTATTTCTATCGTTTGTCTTCATAACTTCCATCGTTTTGAAGACTTTCATAAAAATCGCCGGATTTCATATTATCTTCCATCCTGATTCGTACTGCCTAACTGCTGTTAGTCTTTATTCGTTCACTTCATTGAGTACTTGACTGTGGCTTGTCTAGGGTAGTCTACCTTCCGCTGCATGTTTATACGTTCATTACTTTCGTTTGTCTTCAAAACTCCCATGTATTGAAGACTTTCATAAAAATCGCCTATTCACCCCCCCCCCTCTAGTTGATATAACGCACTTTCAATTGGTATTAGAGCATGGTACTCCCTTGTTCTGTGTGATTTTGGTTTAACCGCCTGGAGTTTTAGTTATGTCGACCACAAGAATGAAGACTGTGTCATGCCCCATCTTTGACGGTCACGAGTATCCCAAGTGGAAGGCCATGATGAAGAAGCTCATCATGGCGATGAACAGCAAGCTATGGACCGTCACTCAGATTGGTCTGACCGATCTGTGTAAGATGGCGGAAGCTGATGACATTCGCAAGTACACTCTTCTCAACCTCACGGCGAAGGACGTCATCTGCTCCCATCTGTCTCAAAATCAGTGTCGGAATATCATGCATCTCGATCATGCAAAGCTTATCTGGGACCGTCTCTCTGAGGTCTATGAAGGTCATCGAATTCATCATGATCCTTGGTTTGAGGACTTTAAGGAATCTCTCAAAGCGATGACATTCGAACCAGAATCATCATCTTCTACATCATGCCTTATGGCAAAAGATGCTAAGGTAATCGAATGCTATCTATCTGAATCCAGTGGTGATGAATCGGGTGATGAATTTGGACCCAGCTATGCAAAACTTGCTTCCCTTGCCACTAAACAACAAAGAGCTATGGAACATATTCAAAAACTGTTAGACAAAAGCGATGACATGTTAGACGCTGAAATGACTCGATCTTAGTCCTTAATTGAAGACATAAAAAATCTTCACGTTAAGTATGAGGAACTTGAAAGTCGTCATGAAACGCTCTCAACAACTCATGAAAAGCTTTCCTATGATTATTTTCAAAGGAAGAAAGATCTTGAGAAATTGAGAGCGGCTCATGAAGATCTTTAAAAGGAAAACGAGTCACTTCGTGCCGAACAGATCAGTTCAGCTCAGGAAGGATTTGAACCTCCATGTCTTAAATGCCTTGAGCATGATAACGCTACTTCTGTTGCTGAACGTTCTACTGCTGCTACTGTTGCAATATCTTCAACTGCTGATGTGGTAACTAACCCCTCTGCTGAGGATACTACTGCTATTGCTGATGAGAATGCTAGGTTGAAGACATTGCTTGAAACAGGGATGTACAAAAGTCTCAAAGGGCATCAGACACTATGTGATGTCCTCAAAAGGCAGATCCTGAACCAAAACCCTGGGAAAGAGGGTGTTGGGTTCGAAAGGAAAGTGAATGTTGATGGCTCTTACTGGAAACCTGAGCAGTACCCCAAAACCACATGGGTTGCTGCAAAGGAACCTTCAGCGGATCCATCCACCCTATCTGGCTTCACTTGTGCTAATCCCATTGTTATTGATGAATGCTTTGATGCAAACTATAAACTGTTTAAGAATCAGAATGGTGAAGTGTTTGCCAGGTATATTGGTACTAACTGCATGAATGGGCCGCCTATGAAGAAGGTCTGGGTGCCGAAAAGGTGTTTGGAGAATCTTCCTGTGAATGTCATCATGACACCACAAGTAAAGAAGACAAATCCCAGACCACAGGCTTCATACGGCCCAAAGGCTTCATATAGATAGAGGACTCACCTAAGTTAAACTAATGCAAATGTTTTGCAGGCAAGCCATACTCAGGTCTATGAATATGAACGCGGCTCATCAAACCGCCATGTTCATAAGACCAAGAACTATTCTGCTTATTCTTATGAGTATTATTGTCCACCTGCAAGACTTTTTGCTAGGGCTCCAAAGCCAAAGTTCTCAGATGCTGCACTTAGACTCATTGCTTCGAAGCCACCCTTGAAGATGTGGGTGGCTAAGAAAGCTTAACTCTCTTTTGCAGGGAAAGGTCTCCAGCCGAAAACCAAAATCGTCTGAAGCTATTGCTGGGGACCTTAAACATCTTGTAGGGCGCAAGATCTAATGCCCAAATGGTCTTATTATGAATTTTGTTCCTGAGTCGCTTGCTACTTGCCCTATCAGTCCTAACCTTGATCTAAGCATTCATAATCCACTTGCTCGTCAAATGTTTATGCTTCACAATTCTCTTCGTGAAGCCTATCCCCCTAACTGCACTGTAGGGTACGACACTAGCTGCTTCAGAATGGATTATTGATAGTGGGTGTACTAATCACATGACTAGCAAGCGAAGTCTTCTCATGGACTCAACCTTACTTCCATCTGACAAAAGTCACATCACATTTGCAGACACTGGTAAAAGCAAGGTATTGGGTCTAGGTAGAGTTGCAATCTCAAAGGATCAACACATGGATAAATTCATGCTTGTTGAATCCCTTGGTTTCAACTTAATGTCTGTCTCAATGCTTTGTGATTTAAACATGATTGTGATGTTTGGAAAATATCGTTGTCTTGTTCTAATGGAATTTGACAAGTCTCTAGTGTTTGAAGGGTATCGGAAAGATGATTTGTATGTGGTAGATTTCTCAGCAGGACCACAGCTTGATGTATGTCTTCTAGCAAAAGCTTCTGAATGTTGGCTCTAGCATCGGAGGCTAGGGCATGCTGGCATGAGGAACCTCCACACCCTTGCAAGGAAGAAGCATGTCATAGGCATCGAGGGCGTCACCCCCCCCCTCTAGTTGATATAACGCACTTTCAATTGGTATTAGAGCATGGTACTCCCTTGTTCTGTGTGATTTTGGTTTGGTTTAAGCGCCTGGAGTTTTAGTTATGTCGACCACAGGTATGAAGACTGTGTCATGCCCCATCTTTGACGGTCACAGCTATCCCAAGTGGAAGGCCATGATGAAGAAGCTCATCATGGCGATGAACAGCAAGCTATGGACCGTCACTCAGATTGGTCTGACCGATCTGTGTAAGATGGCGGAAGCTGATGACATTCACAAGTACACTCTTCTCAACCTCACGGCGAAGGACGTCATCTGCTCCCATCTGTCTCAAAATCAGTGTCGGAATATCATGCATCTCGATCATGCAAAGCTTATCTGGGACCGTCTCTCTGAGGTCTATGAAGGTCATCGAATTCATCATGATCCTTGGTTTGAGGACTTTAAGGAATCTCTCAAAGCGATGACATTCGAACCAAATCATCATCTTCTGAAGTGTAATTGCACGTATAACCAGTGCGCAAACTGCATATCAATATATCTATCCTGCACAAGTATGCCAATAGTTTCAAACAACATATTAGAAAAGTATTTATGCTATGTTGTCATGATACAGGGACTTTCTGGTAGATGGCCTCGACGTTTCCTCAAGCTATGAAAATGCACTATAATTTGCTTGTCAGCAATGCCTGCAAATCTCTGTCTCTCTCAACATAGTAGATCCTTCAATGAGCTTGCAAAATGCTTGCATTAGATCCCTCATTAGACACTATATGTTCATCACCAGGAGCATGTAAAATGTCTGCATCAAATCCTTCATTAGCAGTCTGTTCATTAGACACTTCAGGCTCAAGAACAACATGAGCTTGTATGTTTGCACTAGAAACTTGATTAGATACATCAGATTCAGTCAGTTCAGTATTGATTGGGGGAGTTATAAAATAAGTAGAAATTGATTTCATTTTCTCATAGATTCCCTACATACAAGCAGTTTTACAACACCGTCAGGTTTAACTATTGGCCAGAAATTGAAGAGTTGAATTAGATATAATCAGGGATGTGATGTACCTGCTCGTTGCGCATGCTACTCTTGCAAGCTGTGACTGTCCGTTTGTGCAAGCTCGATGCCATGCCCGTGCTGCCGCCGCTGCCTCCCACATAGGCTACACCCAGGGTTGGATCTTCATCTTCTTGTCCTTCCGTTCGCTTGAAGCCCGTCGACCGCCCTCCAACGAGGGCGCAAGGAAGTGTTGTGTCGGTCTATCCAGCGGTGGCTAGGTTAGGAGTGAACCAGACTGGAGGCTGGAGCGAATGAATTGGGATTTTTCCTGTTGTCGATCGATGTGGGAGGCGCTCATTTGGGACGCGAGCCTGCTATAGGGCCTGCCTTGCACTTATGTTATTGGCCATCCAAATTGGAACATTTTTCTTCATTTTTTACATTGCCTGCTCATGCGTTGGGATGAACAAAACTAGCATGGGCCAACCTAGATGACTCAAACTAGGTGCACACTTTCCAGCCACCTGAGGTGGCCGCCCATACCAGCCCCTATGGTGGCGTCGCCCCTTTTTGCGTGTATGATTGGATAGTGAAAAATATTCCAGTGGCGCTTTTGATTTACCCACAGAATGGTTGAATTGCTTGTTTCTATGAACTAAGTTCGCCAATAATGTGAAGGATGCCAGTCTTTTCATCCTATTGTAGATTGCTTAGATCTCGATATGCCAAAAGTAATCGCATGAAATATACAGTAAAAGCCAGTGTGATGTGTTTGGCTACAACTAGTCTGACTACACATCCTCATATAACAGATCAAGGACGCACCATCTTACCAGATTAAACATTCGACTTACCCATGCAGTGTGGGAAGAAAGAAGTATTGGGACTGCGTATCCAAGCAGTTGATGCCATGGACTCCTTCGTACAACCTTGTAAGCGAAAAAGAAGTTGCAGTGTGCATGTACAAAGAACTAGCATAAGTTCAGTTACCTGCTTCTCAGAATTTTAGTTAGCCACTTATTGCACAATTGTTCAATTATGTTGCTTGGCTTAATTTAGTTTGCTACTGATTACATAATGGCACAGCCTGTTAATCATATTGTAGACTGCGCCTATCTATGTGTTTGATACTTACTGTTAAGAATTACCTGTTTGCCTTAACTTAAATATCTACTTGTTTGTTTAACTACTTTGCTGCTGCAACAACGGGTTACAATGATGTTAATAACTATTTTTCAGCATCCAATTGAAACTCTTTAATTCCTTGTTTGTTTAACTGGTTTGCTATTATAACTCCCAGTTGAGATGTTTTGCTAACTTCAACTTTTCTGAATCCAGTCGGAACTTTAATGGCAAAACAGGTTAGCCCAAGATCAAAGAGCGAGGTCCCCATGGATGTTGCATCATCCCACAGCAGTGGCACTGGCCCAATCGCGCATTATGAATTGCCAACTGCTGATGCTCTAGATGCTAAACTAGTGGTAGAAAGAGATTCTGCTTCTGCACTTAGAGATGAAGTTGACATGTTGAGGAAGCAAACAGCACAATCACAAGCAGTATTCAAGACAACCATTAAATATTTGGTGGATTTCAAAACAAAGGAAGCTAAGACTGACCAGATTGTTAAGGTCCTGAAGGAAAGAAGGAAATTAAATTCCTACTTGGTAAATCATAGGTGAAATGTTCTTTCCATAGTTGAATAACCTTTGTGTTGTCTGTTCATGTAATCAATCAAACCATTTGTTTTAGAGATCATGTAATAATTGTTTTTTTTTGTTTTTTGGTTTGTAATTTTATTTAAGCACAAGTCTGTATTAATTGATAAGACTCGGAGACATTTCATTTGGATTGCTATGCCAGACCTACAAATATGCCAATCGGGCTGAATGTGCATTCAGCAATAGTAGTAGTATAGATGGACCATAAGTGGCACGCATCGGAAAGGGCCAAGATGCTGGCTAAAAAAGGAAGCTGTTGTAGCCAAAAAAAGTACAGCGACCTGGCCTATGTATGTTAGTTGATATTATTGATCCGTATACTCTATAAGTGTTTTTATGTCTATTAGTTCTATACATTCTTGGTTGATTGACTCGGTATTTGACTCTTGATACATCGCTTGTGTACATATCTAAATGGGAGTACACATTATGCTGCGTGTGACATTTGAGTTGGACATGAAGTGTTACAAATATTTGAATTCACCTTAAACTGGATTCTAGTTTCTGAATTTGAGTATCGACATTTGTAAACCATATTCATATATGACAGTGGCATACATCTTTGTCGTCCTTTTGAAGATATATAAAAACACATAGAATGATTTATAAAGATTCATATAGGAATACAAAATGGATTCAAATTTAGTTGCCAGGGTAAATGTGGATGCTTATTGTCCCAAAATTCGAAAGAAGCGGCAAAATGTCCACTCCCACGTCGGCTGCCCGAAGCCAAGTGTTTGGAAGATGGAAATTACTGTCTACCCATTACACGAACAATCCATCGGCCCGATTTCCACTGCTCTAAATAGGGGTAGGTTAGTAACTTCAATTAGACGTGACACGACCGCCTCTGAGCCCATTCCGACACGGTGGGCGTCAAACATGGGCGGCAAAACTCATTTGATTCAAGCTCATCTAAAAGACCTCTGTTTCTCCCTCCATTCCCCATTCATACACGGTGGGCGGCAAAACAAACTCGACTTGGCCGAAATCGATGTAGGCAAATATTTTCAATAGGGGCAGGTTTGTAACTTCACTCAGACGTGACACAACCGCCCTACCTGTCAGCCACGTTCATACACCGTGGGCGCCAACCACCCTCTCCTCGCCTGAAATCGCTCTGGGCAAATATTGGCGAGATGCGAGATTACCGTCCTATCCCCAACCGATGAGACGTCCAAAGTTTAAACGGGGGCTAAGTTTGTAACTTTCCCATATTTCAGACAGGCGCATCCCAAAAACATGGTTCCCGGTACCTCTCCCTCCATTTTCCCATTCATACACCGTCCACGCTAGAACACCACATCCCCACACCAGCCTCCGTCCGCCACCCCATCCATCGCCGCCGTCCTCCACCACATCCATCGCCACCGTCCTCCACCATGCTGGAGCGCCTACCAAGACCGCGTCGTCCACTGCTAGAGATGGACGTTTATCATCCATGGCGATGGACCAATAGCCTTGCATCGCGTCCTCTCGCTTCATCGGCACCGTCGTCCTCTTTGTTGGGGCCGCTCACACGACCTTCTCTTCCACCGCAACGGGACTTATCCCCCGATGCACCCGTCTGCCATCGCAGATCTGCTTCAACGCCACCGACAGCCATCGCACCCCCGATGCCTACACGGCGCCGCAAGAGAGGTGGTACTTCATATCTCCTCAACTTTTTGATCTCAACCAGAAAATAGATCTTAACTCGGTTACTCTACTTTATTTTCAGCTCTTAGAATTTAGTTCTTAGTTCGAAGCAAACAATGGATGCTAAATATCATTTCTCCGGTTTGCAGCTTCAAATCTGCCATGGCACAGCCATAATACGGTTTAATTGATCATGCTTAAGGTTTAATTGATCATGTTGGTTCCGTGGTGGTTTTTTCAATAGAAATCGGAGGGGAAACCCTCTTTTGCTAAAAAAATATGCTTGGAGTTTCCCCCTTTTATGATCACCATACGATCAGAATACGTGCTTCGTGTCATAATAACACTGCTCCACCCATCAAGCTAAACAAGCTTAGTTGTTCAAATACGAATCTGATATTATTAAAACAGAGTTGTTTAATTGGTCAGCTAAATGTTCCTAAATTAGTTTTGAAAATGCATGTTCGCCGCTCGGGTGTGTATGTCTACAGGGTGCCCACGGTGGGCTGGCCCACCCTGTGATTTTGGGTCGTCCCAGGCCCCGATTCCCCTCTGTTCTGCTACGCGCTTCCGATCTCTACTCGCCCCCAGCCGCCTGCCTCGCCGGCGACTTGCCGTCCCCGGACGGCATGACTCTAGAAGGCGACGCCGTACTAACAGGAGGCCAGGAGCCGCTCGCCCAACAGCGTCACCGCTGCCCGGGCGCGCCACCGTGCCTACCTTCCCAGTCCGTTCATGGCTCAGGCGTGCAGCACCCACCAAGCCAACACGATTTATCCTGAGATACGTCCTCAACACTCAGCAGCCACTCCTCATCACCCATTTTCTTATTGATTCATTACTCATTAGGCAGGAATGTCATTAGGGTTTGTTGTGTGCTCAGTGCTACCTACACTTAATGGTTCAGATGTATTTTGGTAATCTTAGTACCTCTAAAGTTCACAGGGTTTTCAAAATTCCGGCCCTCGGAACAGAAACTAGTCATTTTGGATTGTTGGTCGTAGTGACATTGACCCAGATTACTACTGCAAGCCAGGTTTGTTGACAATTTTACTTGTCTTTCTTACTCATTCGATATAATATCCAATTATTCACGTCGATTAGTTGCAAACAATAAGTGCTAGACAAACTTCTTCATTCAGATTTTGGACGGTCTCTTACTGCAGTTACAATTCTGCATACTTGTCCTAGTAAGCTCACAAGTAAATGTGATTCACTACATCTATGCTTGCCTTGTCATATTTGTTGTCAATATTATTTTAGGGTGGACCACCCTGTTTCTAAATATTGGAACCGTAGACATGACTGAATAGTATTTCTCTATGTGATCTCTTCCATCATGTGTGGGTAACGAACACTGCATTGTATAGAAAGAAAGTGTCATTTCCAGCTTTTACATAGGTTTCGATCTTTTACATGGAATACAATCTGCCTACTTGCTTTGTGTCGCACTACCAACACTCCACCCTTGAAGCTAAACATTACGCCACTCATAATTGCTTAGTTTATTTGTTCAAGTACGAATTTCATATGATTCTAATGTTCCTACTTCAGTTTTGAAATGTGTGCCTGCCTGTTATAGAGACATAAGGGGTTTGTATTTCTGTGTGTGGTCTGGTCAGCACGGTTGGGGAGGTGAACTTTGCATATGCAGGGGTTTATAGGGAGACACTCTCCGAGTTGAATCCGTAATGCATTCCATAGATAATCCGACTACTTTTTATGTTTTCATGAATCTCAGATTCTCAACAGCATCATAATGATTATGAGCTTGCACGCATGAAAAGAATAAAGCGGAACAATGCCATGGCTGTCAAACTTGGCATTAAGGGACTGAAATCAAGTCTGGATGCAATGCAATGCAAACGCTCTCCACCTACAGATTCATGCTCAGAATATGATCCTAATAGTGATTCTGAGCTAGAGGGAGACCTAAGTCAATGTAGCTCCCTAGTGGAGGAGTCAGAGGAAGATGCCCTATCTTATTACCCATCAAGGTACTTGCTCTAACTTTCCAAGGTTACATTGCTCGCACATATCTTGCAACTGATGCTTTGCATTGCTTCTACTTGTTGAACTGCCATTAGCTTAGTTTACACATCGGGTATGTGAATACGCCATGCCTATCAATTTTCAGTACATATTCCATCTGTCATCATACCATATTTATCCATTCAAATGTTGTTCTTGTGTATCAGACGTTCAAAATGAAGAGGGCGATTGCTGATCATGGAGGAGCACAAGCAAAGTATTTGGAAAAGGTAGTGGCACCTGATAAATCAAATAGCCCATTAGGTGTAGTTGCAATATCACCTGACCCACAAAATACCCCAACTCTAGCAGACTCTAGCCCTACTACACTGGTCATTTCTGATGCCCCAACTCAGCAGACCCCAACTGCAGCAAACAGTATGATTATGCCAGTTGACATAGCACCAGCTGTACGACGCAAAACCCCCATTCCAGCAAAGAGTATAGCAAATCCAGTTGCCAAATCCCTTTTCGAACTAGAGAGATCCCCAATTGTACCAAATAGGACCCCTGTTCCATTTCTTCCCAGTTTAGAAGATGAAGCTTGTGTTGTTGTCAGGAACTTTGTGCGCATCTTTCCTTCATGGAAAGATTATACCACAGACACAGAACAATTTCCAGTCTTCCTCCGCAACTTACGCGTAAGTAATGTACTAATGTTATTCATGGTCATTACTGCATATGTTTCTGCTGACAGAAGACACATGATTTCATTCTTTTAAATAGGCGAGGAGCAAACTGGATTGTGATGAAGAGCAAGGGTTGGTTGCGCTTTTCAAGCACTCGTTGATGAAGTATCGTTCCTACCTGAGGCATGCGCACTTCGATGGCAAGCCTCTGAACGAAATTTCTATAAAGTCTCCGGTGCTACATTTATCCGACGGTGACTGGAATAATCTTGTTACACATTGGTCTCGGCTGCAGCGTAAGGTACTATCTATGATATCACATCACAATTTGAACTACATTCTGCATTTGCCTTAATGTCTCACTTGTATGAAAACTGTTAGCAGAAGAACATTTGTTCTCAAGGGACCACAGAATCTCGCAACTATACTGCACACTGCATTGCTCTTGTGAGTACCTCTTGCCCTGTATGACCATACTTACTTTCATAGTTGTTTGATTATGTAGCATCACTGCACATGTTAGCCTCGTAATCGTCCATTTGGTGGACATTATAAGATCTGTATGGACTCTTACATAAATTTAGAATCAACCCAATGCTTTTGAAGAGGTTTAGCTCTGCAGTCCTCTTGTAAGGACTGAACATGGTCCATCACTGTACTTACATTAACAGCTACTCCCTCCATCCCATAATATAAGAACGTTTTGTATAGTACACCAGTGTTCAAAACACTCTTGTATTATGGGAAGATGGATTGGTTCATTTTGTAGCATTCTGCATCTTATCTCCCTCGTTCACCATTTACTAAAAAAGATCAGATATATATTTAATCTTACCAACAAGTAGAATACACAGACAATGCCAGTGCAGAAGTGTAGCCCATTGCTCTTGTCAGTACATTTTGTCCTGTAATGCTTGTACTTTCAGGGATTGGTAGTTGATTATGTAGCATCAATCTGCATCTTATCTTCATTATCCTCTATCCCTTCCAGTATTATCATATCTATAATTACTCTCTACAAAATGTAGAGTACAGGCAATGCTTATGAAGAAGATTCTGTGCTGAAATTCTTGAGTTATCCTTCCCTTGACATGGAGAAGGGCATTATAAAGCCAGTGTTAGCTGTTAATGTAAGTCAGTCCTTCTAAAGCCTTTATCCTCAACTGTTGTTTAATTTGCTCATACTCCCTATCGTTTACTGTTGTTTAGTTTGCTGTTTCTACCAAAATTCATGTTCGTAAGAACCGTAAGTTCTAAGTTTTACTTGTAAAACCAAATTCCTTATTCATACCATGCACATTACTTAATACTCCCTATATGTATGCTTGTTTTTGTGGATCTATAATCCAGTGTGTGGTGAAGCAGCCCACGTTTGCACCTTGTCATCTCCTATTTTATCTTACTGATGTGGCTAATGATATGAACAACATGCCATGCACATTATCCAAAATAGATACAATGATTTTCTTTGCCCTTCATCTATGCTTGTTATGTTGACATGGTAATCCAGTAGTGTGGTGAAGCTCCCCGCATTATGAACAATGCCAAGTTATGCTATTGATATTTTGAACTTACTCTTTATTTTCTAATTTGAAATTGGATAGAATTGACAGAATAGTTATCATCTTTGTTTATACACGTGCAAAACCTGTCATCTCTCTGCTTTGTTTCAGGGTGATATGCCTGATAGCATGCACAAGTCTGCTGAAGGCTGTGAGACAAACCCAACATATATTGCAGCAAAGAAGGCAAAACATCTTGAAGATAGCGAGACAACCCCAAAGTCTTGTCTTGATGCAGTGTTCAAGTTACTTGAGACTAACAGTCAGACAAGCTCACAGAATTCGTTGTCTGAATCAGTTTGACTTCTTGAGTCCCAAGTTCTAGCAGAAAGGCATTCTGCAACTCAACTTCAACTTGAAGTCCTATCTCTAAGAAATATTGCGGAGAACACCAATGAGAACCTCATCGCTAAATAGCTACACCTGGAAGCTATGACCGACATGCTAGGCCGGTCTCACAGCCTTGCTCAGCAGCTTGCGCAGCAGTTCCCCTGCAAGGCTAACCTTTCTTGAACTGTTTTGGAAGTGGTCTCGGTTCAGTATTATTTTGTTACGCTGCAATGGTGCCCAATTTTTGTAATCTGCTTCTTCGTTGCGCTTTATGATCACTGGTGGCGAACTTCGATGCCCAGTGGATGTAATATACCTTAAATCCTTTATTGTATAGTGTAGGTTTATTCTTAGTTACTATGTCGTAATTTCTTTATTGTATAGAGTAGGTTTGTTCTTAATTCCTACTGGTTACTACCATCATTCGCTATCTGGAAAAAATCAGATGTAGTCGACCGGACCGAAACATTCGACCCTAACAGGCCAGGTTTTTAGCGGGCCACAATTGGGCCGACCTGCATCTTTCTTGGGCCCGAATGATTGGGGCCTTCACACATTGCGCCAGGCCCAAACTTACACCGGCCTATATTTTAGTTGGGCCTTTTGTCGACCCAGCGCTTAGTTTGGCCCAGGTAGCGTTGGGCCATTAACAGGCTGAATATTGTACTGGCCTGTTACGGCCGAGATGAAACCACAGGCCTTTAGCAAGCCAAAATGCATGTTGGCCTCAATTTTCACTAGTCGTCGACGGGCCTTCAGCAAGCGGAAATGTAGACCGGGCCGTTTTGGGCCCAGTTAGCTCACGGGCCGTTACCAGGACAAAACATATCTCCGGCCTTAGTTGGCCCACTGATATCATGGGCCTTTAAGAGGCCGAAAGCTTAGCACAGGCATCAACGGGCCGAATTACGCGACAGGCCTTTAACAGGCCCAAAGCCACGTTGGGCTTAACTGTTGCCACCTTTAGCAAGGGCCGTTAGTGGGCCCGATGCCCCGTCGGACCATATATGGCCCATGGGCAGCACGAGCCATTCCCAGGCCGAAAGTCACACCGGTATGAAATGGGCCCATGCCTACATCAGGCCTCTAACAGGCCAAAAGTCACTGGGCTGTAGTTGGGCCCAAATATTCGGCGAACAATTAACGGGCCAGATCTGGCTTCGGGCCGCAAATGGGCCCAAATATTGAGCGAACAATTAACGGGCCAGATCTGGCTTCGGGCCGTAAATGGGCCCAAATATTGGGCGAACAATTAACGGGCCAGATCTGGCTTCGGGCCATAAATGGGACTTTATTAAGCAGGTCGTTATTGGGCTGGCCCACTAGTACCTGATTAAGTTCTATAGGCCTTTGACTGGGCCGGCCTTTTTAACCTATATGGGCCTCTGTTGGGCCCAGCCACATGTCGACGTATCATAGGTATGTCTCCTCCAATGGACGGGCGACATCTGGCCCAATGACGAGCTGACAGGTGTTCCCTTCGGCCAATCAGAATTTTACACGTGGAAATTTCTCATTGGTCAGGGCTGTTAACGGGTTATCGGATCCAAAATCCGACCCGATAGCTTAACGGTGTTCCGTTACGGTGGATGCCACGTGTCGGTCACCCTTGACGAAAGCACTTCTGTGACGCGCGATTTATCGTCATGGAAGTGGACACTTCCGTGATGATAATTTTGGTAATGTCATGGAACACTTCTACGACAACACAGGTATGACTATCTTGATTCTGTCATAAAATCGTCATGGATGTACATGCATGACAAAAACGCGACCTACTGTGACAAACATGTATCATCACAGAGTGTATTTTTTTTGTAGTGATAGTCTCACATCAACTAGGCGTATCAACGTGCTATGGAGATGCCCATCAATAGATATCAATGTGAGTGAGTAGGGATTGCCATGCAACGGATGCACTAAGAGCTATAAGTGTATGAAAGCTCAGACTGAAAACTAAGTGGGTGTGCATCCAACTTGCTTGCTCATGAAGACCTCGGGCATTTGAGGAAGCCCATCATCGGAATATACAAGCCAAGTTCTATAATGAAAATTCCCACTAGTATATGAAAGTGATAACTCAAGAGTCTCTCTATATGAAGAACATGGTGCTACTCTGAAGCACAAGTGTGGTAAATGGATAGTAACATTGCCCCTTCTCTCTTTTTCTCTCATTTTTTTGGTGGGCTTCTTTGGCCTCTTTTTTTTATAGTCCGGAGTCTCATCCCGACTTGTGGGGAAATCATAGTCTCCATCATCCTTTCCTCACTGGGGCAATGCCCTAATAATGATGATCATCACACTTTTATTTACTTACAACTCAATATTACAACTCGATACTAGAACAAAGATATGACTATATGAATGCTTCCGGCGGTGTACCAGGATGTGCAATGATCTAGCGTAGCAATGACATCAAAAAACGGACAAGCCATGAAAACATCATGCTAGCTATCTTACGATCATGCAAAGCAATATGACAATGAATGCTCAAGTCATGTATATGGTGGGTTTATGGTACTGGCGAAAGTTGCGCGGTACTAGAGAGGCTAGCAATGGTGGAAGGGTGAGAGTGCGTATAATCCATGGACTCAACATTAGTCATAAAGAACTCACATACTTATTGCAAAAGTCTATTAGCTATCGAAACAAAGTACTACACGCATGCTCCTAGGGGGATAGATTGGTAGTAAAAGACCATTGCTCGTCCCCGACCGCCACTCATAAGGAAGACAATCAATAAATAAATCATGCTCCGACTTCATCACATAACGGTTCACCATACGTGCATGCTACGGGAATCACAAACTTCAACACAAGTATTTCTACAATCCACAACTACCCACTAGCATGACTCTAATATCACCATCTTTATATCGCAAAACTATTGCAAGGAATCAAACATATCATATTCAGTGATCTACAAGTTTTATGTAGGATTTTATGACTAACCATGTGAATGACCAGTTCCTGTCATCTCTCTAAATAGATATAAGTGAAGCAAGATAGTTTAATTCTTTCTACAAAAGATATGCCCACGCTCTAACAAATATAAGTGAAGCAAAAGAGCATTCTACAAATGGCGGTTTTCTATGTGAAGAGAAACAGGCAATCCAAACTTCAAATGATATAAGCGAAGCACATGAAGCATTCTATAAAAGCCATACTCAAAATATATAAGTGAAGTGCAATGAGCATTCCATAAATCAACCAAGGACTATATCATACGAGCATGGTCCATAAAAGAAAAATGAAAACTAAACGCAAAAGACGCTCCAAGATTGCACATATCGCATGAACGAAACGAATCCGAAAACGTACAGATACTTGTTGAAGAAAGAAGGGATGCCTTCCGGGGAATCCCCAAACTTAGACGGTTGAGTCTCTTGAATATTTACTTGGGGTGCCTATGGCATCCCCAAGCTTGAGCTCTTGCCTCTCTTCCTTCTTCTCATATCGAGACCTTCTCGATCATCGAACACTTCATCCACACAAAACTTCAACAGAAAACTCGGTAAGATCCGTTAGTATAATAAAGCAAATCACTACTCTAAGTACTATTGCAAACCAATTCATATTTTTTTTTGCATTATAGCTACTGTAATATAACTTCTCCATGGCTTAATCCGCTGATATAAATCGATAGTTTCATCAAAACAAGCAAACTATGCATCAAAAACAGAATCTGTCTAAAACAGAACAGTCTGTAATAATATGAACATTCACCATACCTCTGGTACTCCAAAAATTATACCAAAATTAGGAAAAATAAAAAAAATTTATATAAAGACATTGCAAAAAGAATCATAACCATTTGACGTTCCAGTAAAAAATGTAAAATCGCGCATTACAGCCAAAGTTTCTGTCCTGCACCGTACAAACCAACAAGCAAAGTAAACATCCTAAAGGCAAATCTTGGCACATTATTTTTATTTTTAAACCTTATAAAAGCACACAACAGAAATAAATGACTCTCTAAAACTTCCGGGTTGTCTCACTGGCAGCGCTTTCTTTAAAACCATTAAGCTAGGCATATAGTGCTCAAGTAATGGATCCACCTGGATCCCAAGGTATATCAAAGCCAATTTTAATTAACAATGATTTGTAATTTAGTTGTGAGCACAAAGTAACATATATCATGTAATGACGAAGTCTAACTCTCTTCCTATGCATCGGCATGTCATACAAGAACAATTCATGCACACAAAGTAAAGGCCAATGCATAGTATAAACAGTTTATTACAATTTTATCATGTTGGAAACATAGAGAGGTGGAGATATAGTTCCTCTCTCATAATAATTGCAAGTAGGAGCAGCAAGCACATGCATATTATATTCATCAAAATCACCATGTGCAACAGTAAAAGGCAACCCATCAATATAATCCTTAATAAGTGCAAACTTCTCCGATATAGTGTAGTCGGGAGAATTCAAAAAGATAATATGACTATCATGCGTGGGTGCAATAGCAACAATTTCATATTTAACATAAGGAACTATAGCAAGTTCATCTCCATAAGCATAATTCATATTGGCATCTTGGCCACAAGCATAGCAAGCATCATCAAAAAGGGATATTTCAAGAGAATCAATGGGATCATGACAATCATCGTAGCAATCATCCTTCGGTAAGCACGAAGGGAAATTAAACAATGTATGAGTTGAAGAGTTACTCTTATTAGAAGGTGGGCACGGGTAGCTAATCCGCTCTTCCTCCTTTTGTTCTTCGCTCTCCTCATCATCTTTTTCATCCAATGAGCTCATAGTTCCATCAATTTCTTCTTCCATAAGCTCCTGCAAAATATTAGTCTCTTCTTGGACAGCGGAGGAGACATCGATATATGGTTTAACATAGGCATTATAAGCATAATTCTCATAACAATATTCAAGTATGGCAAAATTTTCAGATTTGTAAAGAGTAGCATCATACTTTTCAATTAAAGAAGCAATTTCATAAGCACCCTTTAAAGCAACAAATTCTTCAATTTGTGGAACATCATAGTAATTATAAACACCCTTAGCATAATAAGACACGATTCCATTATCACTAAAAAAACATTGGTAGGGAAGGTGTTTCTTAGGGTCTTCAGAACAACAAGTAATATCATATATTTCGCATAAATTCCAAGCATAGCATTGCAAACGATGAATTTGATCCAGTAAACGTTTCCCTTTTTCAGATATACGGTGTCGCACATAACAAGCATGCTCATCTAAAGATTTTCCCTCAACTAAGCTAGTTGGGGTTTCAGCACGAGCACATAGGGATCGAAGATGATCCAAGTAATAAGCTCCAGGAGTGTGATAGATTTTGAGTGGTTCTTCAACTGTTGGTTCAGTAGGTACAACTATTTTTTTGGTATTTTGCGTTTCGTACCCATAACTAAAGATAGAAAACAACTAAGAACAACAAATAAAAATTACTTAGTGATAAAGCAAACAAGCACACACGAGAATATTCACCCCACGCTATGACTCCCCGGCAACGGCGCCAGAAAAAGGTCTTGATAACCCACAAGTATAGGGGATCAATTGTAGCCTCTTTCGATAAGTAAGAGTGTCAAACCCAACGAGGGGCTAAAGGTAGAACAAATATTCCCTCAAGTTCTCTCGACCACCGATACAACTCTACGCACGCTTAACATTCGCTTTACCTAGAACAAGTATGAAACTAGAAGTACTTTGTAGGTCTTTTTGGATAGGTTTGCAAGATAATAAAGAGCGTGTAAATAAAAAGTAGGGGCTGTTTAGATAAAGACACAACTAAGTTAGTTTTAGTAAAGAGCTTTTTGTTACGAGAAAGTTATTTGTCCCTAGGCAATCGATAACTAGACCGATAATCATTATTGCAATTTTATTTGAGGGAGAGGCATAAGCTAACATACTTTCTCTACTTGGATCATATGCACTTATGATTGGAACTCTAGCAAGCATCTGCAACTACTAAAGATCATTAAGGTAAAACCCAACCATAGCATTAAAGTATCAAGTCCTCTTTATCCCATACGCAGACAACCTACTTACTCGGGTCTGTGCTTCTGTCACTCATGCCACCCACCATAAGCAAATCATGAACATATTGAAAACCCTACAGCGGGAATCCCTCATGCTTGCGCGACACGGAGAGCACCATATGATAGCACCAATAATAAAACATGCAACTCAAATCAATCACGATCATCAATTAACCCATTGGACAAAACGGATCTACTCAAACATCATAGGATAGCCATACATCATTGGGAAATAATATATAGCATTGAGCACCATGTTTAAGTAGAGATTACAGCGGGTAAAAGAGGGGTTACACCTCTGCATAGAGGGGGGAAGAGTTGGTGATGATGACGGTGAAGTTGTTGGTGAAGATTGTGGTGATGATGATGGCCCCCGGTGGCACTCCGGTGCCACCGGAAGCGAGGGGGAGAGAGCCCCCCTCCTTCTTCTTCTTCCTTGACCTCCTCCCTAGATGGGAGAAGGGTTTCCCCTCTGTTCCATGGCCTCCATGGCATGGAAGGGGCGAGAGCCCCTCCGAGATTGGATATGTCTCTCTGTCTCTCTCTGTTTCTGCGTTCTCTCTGGCTACCCTTTCACCGTTTCGTATATATATGGAGATCCGTAACTCCGATTGGACTGAAATCTTTGCCAAGATTTTTTTCCTGAAAATTAGCTTTCTTGCGGCAAAAAAATAGCATTAGCCGCCTTACGGGGGGGCCACGAGGGTCAGGGGCGCGCCCCCTGCCTCGTGCCCCCCTCGGGAACCATCTCGCGTGGATTTTTCTTCCCACATTTTCCATATATTCCAAAAATAATCTCCGTCCATTTTTATCCCGTTTGGACTCCGTTTGATATGGATTTTCTGCGGAACAAAAACATGCATCAAACAGGAACTGGCACTAGGCACTGGATCAATATGTTAGTCCCCAAAAATAGTATAAAAAGTTGCCAAAAGTATATGAAAGTTGTAGAATATTGGCATGGAATAATCAAAAATTATAGATACGACGGAGACATATCACCTCCAACACACCCGGCTAAGGCCCGGGAATCTGGGGCGGGCCAGCTGATGGGGAGGAGGGTCCCACAGACTGCCCCACCGGGTTGTCCGTAGTGGCTGGCAGGGTGGGGGTGCATGGCCAGCCATTGGCTGGTCGACCAGCTCCAAGGGCGTGGGGGAGACCACCTGGGGATCCGCAGGGGGGCCCACCACGACCAGAGCAGAGGGCTCGGGATCACCAAAAAAGGGAAGCTTCGGGGTCTGCAGCGGGCATGTCGGGCGCGCTGCCAAGTGGTGGTGGGCTGGAGGGGTGCAGGTGCAGATCAGCCGCAACGGTTGCGTCAGGAGGAGGCATCAGCAACAACGATGGGAACAGGGTGTCGCCGAGGGGATCCGAGGCGGCCTCAACCAGTAGCTGGCCGCCACGGTCGGAGGGTGGACCGGCCCGCGTCCCGATTTGAACAGCCAGGACCGAGTTGCTGGCTGTTGCTTGGAGCGTAGCGGAAGCCGCGGCCGTGTCAGGGGAGAGCCGCGCGTGGACCCAGGGCCCGCGGGAAAAGCCGCCAACAGGGGGGTGCGGCCCGAGGACGCCATGCCACTCGCGGGACGGTGGCGTTGCACGCTGCCGGCGATGATGGCCATAAGAACTGCGACCATGACCACAGCTTGGCCCCGGTCAAGAACCACCTGGGGACGGGAAATCGTGCTGGAGCAGCCACGAGTCCGGGCAGGGCGGGGAGCCGCGGCCTGCGTCACCGCCGTCACCAGAGGCGAGGGGTGGGGGTGGGAGATGGTAGACGGCCGGGAAGGCGGTAGTCTGCAGAGCGCCGGACATGGATGGAGGCGAGAAAGCGCAGCAGCTCGACGACAAAGCGGTCGACGGTGCTAGGGTCGGCATCAGCATAGGCGTAGGGCTCGGACAGCAGAAGCTCAGAAGGCCGCGGGATCGAGTCGGGGTCGGCGGTCCAGGCAGAGAGCCGGAAATTGAACATGTCGCTGCCGTTGAGTGCCTCCGGGGCGAGCCGGTCCATGAGGCAAAACAGCGGCAGCAACTGGATGGCGGAGGAGATGTCCCAGCCATGCTCCGGGATTTCGGTGATCTCGATGTCGACGGAGATGCGCAGCGAGATGGGCTCAACGCCGACGAGCCTGCTCCAAGGATGGAGGATGAGGCGGAATCGGGGGCGCGGAAGGGGGCCGCGGCCACGCGCGCACGGGTGGCGGCGTCCGCGAACCGCAGGAGGAACTCGCCGTCACGGCTACGATGGACGGAGAACGCGTCCAGGCCGAGACGGAAGCGCGCACTAAGCGCGTCGACAATGTCGGCCGCGAAGACGCCATGCCGGTTCCCAGCGACCATGGCGACGAGAGCCAGGTCGAGGGCGCGCTCAGCCTCCTCGAGACGTGCGGTGCGCGGCATGTAGCAGACGGCGCCAGCCGGGCGAAGCGTGGGGTGACCCGTCATGGCAATGGCCGCGGGGGCAGGGTCTGCTACGCCGAAGGGAGCATGCGGGGAGGCGGAGCTAGGTGCGGGTGACGACGGAGCATGGGAGGGGCCGGAGGAGGTGGCCCGAGGGGCCCTGCCATGCTAGGGGCGGAGGAGCCGGACGAGCGCGAAGGAGACACGCGCGGTCGCTTGGCAGCGGGGGCGCCGGATGGGGGGGAGTACCAGGGGTTGGTGCAGAAACGGGCGATGTGCCCGAAGAAGCGGCAGCGCCGGCAGCGCACGTCCCTCTTGCACTTAGAGCGGGGGTGCTTGGTGCCAAGGCAGCGCGGGCACTCATCCGCCCGCGGCGAGGGGGTGCGGTGGTCAGCGAGCGGTGGGGATCGAACAACGCGCCGGCGAGGGGCATGGCGAGGGCGCGGACGCCTCCTGCCCGAAGCCATCTCCCAGTCGCCATCTGCATCCAGACCAGCGTCGTTCTCGACCCGGTGCACCTCAGAGCGGAGCCCAGGGCACGCAGCGGGTGGCGAGGGTGGTGGAGGCGACGAGGGGGAGGCGAGCGTCGGGGAGGAGCAGAGCATGGTGCGGTAGGAGCGGCCACCGGATTCCACCGAGGAGGGGTTGGACTCCATCCAGCGGAGCTCGCGAGTGCGGCCCAGGGCCGAGGGAACGGGGAACGGGAGGCCATGCCAGGCGGAGGCGTCGGAGCCGCCACGGGGCTGGTGGACCCCGGGGCCGGAGTGGCCGGCAGGCGGCGGTGGTGGGAGCGCGGGGCGGAGACCTTGGAAATTGTAGGCCTCTAGCACAATTTTGTTGTTGTCGCCATATACTAGATTCAGAGTCGTCGGAGATCTTAGAGGAAAGGATTTTGGCCCTGCTTTGTAGAGAGCAAATGTGGAAAAACGTAGCTTTCTCTGGGCTACTCCCAAGTAGTTTCTCAAAACAAAAAAAAAGTCACTCTGCTCGGTAAGCCCCACACCTAATATCGAACCCGTCTTAAACAATCTCCCAGGACTGGAACAGCGTCTCCATCTTGGGCTCAGCAAACGGTGACCCAATATCTCACCCGTCTGTCCGTGGAGAATCACGCAGCGACACCAACAACTTGACTCAGCTAACTGTGTGTTTTTTCTCAAAAAATTAAAATCAGTATGTGCACCAATGTGAATATCATATGCAAACCAAATTCAAAGAAAACTTAAGCTAAGACGATGATGTTCTATTGTTGCGGGGGCATACCGCATACAACCCACTAACCCAGCTTAAGCCCAGGCAAAACGAAACTACAAGTTGAAGTATCATCGCGCCAAGGATACGAGACATCAGTCAGCGAAACATAACGCTATCAAGATTACAAAATGAAGCTGTGACCGTAAATGTCCAAACAATGTCAAAAATTCCGCATCTCCAATGGAGCAACTGCCACACAAATATGGGTAAAATAGAAGCGTCGATCATATCTATGTTTTTACACCACCGCCATGTTGCAACGTCACCCGACTGATCTCATCTGTTCGCCTCCACCTCATAGCTTTCCAACCTCGACTTGCCAGGCAGCACGTTGCCATTCTCCTCTCCGGCAGTCCCCATTGCCAACAAAATTCGTCCCCTCAAGTGTCCATGGACAAACTGGCTAAACAATTATTGTACTGGTTTTGCTGTGGATCATATAGGTCATCTATTTCCAATTTTACAACAGTGCTACATATGCGGCTCAAACCAGTTCAAACACGGCGATATGAACTAATCTCACAAAGATCAACAGTAATAGTACGGACCCGCTTCAACTTGCCTCCACTTCCTTCTCCGCGTGTTCTTCCTTTGGCAACTCCTGCACTGTAGCCAAGTTAATCAATTCACTCTCTACTACTGAGCTGGCAGCAGATATCACATCAGCAGGAGCAACTGGGGTCGATGGGCCTGAGTTGGAGCCTGAGTATTGCCCCATCGAGTTCTTTGATGTGTTTAGAGCATGACAATGTGGGCAATAGTATGTAATGTGTGGGTAATCTTCCTTCCGGGCCAAGCCTGCACATTAGTAAGTTGGGTAGGTCATGTGTCCATTCTTTCCAAGGAAATACTCCCTCTGCCTCAAAATGTAAGACTTCGTTTACACTATCTAGTGTCAAAGAACGTCTTACATATTGAGACAGAGGGAGTAGCTAAAAAGGTCAGAGTTTTGTTTCTCATACATACCATTATGCATATGGCAATTGCCGCAGATCAAAGCGTACGACTGTGACGGGTCCTCCCCAACAAGTAAGGCAGCGATTTTTGCAATCCATCCACCATCACTTGCCCCAGAGCCTTGATAATGTTCTACAGCCCTTGTAAGCTGTACGTTTTCCAGGCCAGCATTAAGAGCTGGGCTAGATTCAGCACCTTGTGCCGAAGTATGAGCAGCTGTAGTGCTACCAGTCCTGCTGCCTCTTGCATTGGGTTGCTTCCTGTTTCTCAGCCCATCTGATGGCAATATCTCAGCATTGTTGCTCATAACCACTGCTGCATCAGAATTTGGTTCTTCCCCAAGATGTACTCTTAAGCCAGAATCCGCCCCCAGCTTAGATGCCAAAACCGAAGCTGCAGCAGCTTTTGCAGCTGGATCAAGATCATATTTCTGCACATGTTCAAGTTGGGATACACTTTGTCATCATTTAGTACTGTTGTGTCAATGCCATGATAAAATTCTATCCGAAGTAATGAACTCAATGGCTTGACCAATGACCGCTTACCTGGATAAGTTGTTGGGTAAGGTAATAATTCGTCCGTTCTTTCAGTTCATCAATCTTGGCTTTCCTTTCAGCTCTCAACTTTTCAAGTGTTTTCTCATCTTTCCGTTCAACTGTGAACAGAGGGAAGTAATTCAATGATACTAACAAGGTTTACTGATAAGATGATAAATCATATAGGTTAGTACTGGACAAGATTAACATATTAATACATATCACAAGACAACATTAGTGCCAAGATCCTTCCTAGCAAAAAGAGCGTTGCCCATTTGTCATTTGTGTATCAGAACAAGCATGCAAATTTAGACATGAGAAGATTCAAATCTCCAACACTTAACATGTCAAGCAATCATGCAACTATCAATATTTGTTCTGATACAGCAGTTATGCCAAATAGAGTGTTAATAATTTGCCAAATACTCCCTTAGTTCACAAATATAAGATGTTTTGGATATTTCAATATGGACTAAATACGGACTGAAATGAGTGAACAAACACACTAAAACGTGTCTACATACATCCGATTCACAAAAAAGTTAGAACATCTTATATTTGTGAATGGAGGGAGTATATCTTGTCACTGTACAAAAATATGAAAGATGATTAACGTGCAATACTTCAATAGAATTGGCAATTAAGACAAACGATAATCCCTGCATCCATCTTCACTTCCTAAGATTGCTTTCGGATAAAATTAATCACACCATGTTTCTATTCGGATAAATAGGATCCAGGGGGACAACAACCACTTTCATGGAGATATTATTTACACTTATCTAAGTCCCAAGCAATTCGACACACACTTTGACTGCCATCAAATTTCAGAACGACAAAAGAAAAGAATAAACAAACCAGCATTCCAGCTAAAATGCAAAGTTTGCATTATAAAGCATAAACATAAATTTTGTAAGACAGGCTACATATTACAACCTCTGAAGTCAAACCCCACAACAATCCTTTTGCTAGAAGCACAACCATTTTAGGAAGATCGGTAATACTAAAGGAAATTTATCACCTCTGATAAGATTGCACACAAGTGAAAGTAAAAGATTTGAGTGAGTCAAACTAGAAGCACCACAACTAAAATATGTGCAAAGAAGTAAGAATGCTATGTGTGCCAGTGCATACATATATTGTAAACTGCTTCGTATTGCATACTTATCATTAATGAGAAGAATGGAAATTAGTTTGATTATTTTAATTCAAGCCAGAAACTTAAAAACACAGTTCACACCAACATCCGTGGACAAGTACAACAGTGTGCCAGACTACAACATACTGTTATATACTTCACAATATTAAAGCCAAATATATAGTTTGCAGAAGTCACATTCGACACATAATCATACAAACATGACAGGATGACAGCAGCAATGCAGGACTCACTAAGAATGATTAAAATATTGAAGAAATAGTTCAAATATGAGGATCACTAATTATGAATTCTGACAGGGGTTTCAAGATACTTACGCATCCTTGTGAAGTTTACGACTGCTGAATATACCACAGACCATATGGCAGGCAAAACAAACATAGGCAGCACTCGAATTGCCCTCATTTGCCAAGTGAGATCTTCGTCTCTTGTCATCATGATAGCATAACCAACAGCCACAGCCTGAGAATAGGACCTAACTATTAAGAAAGCACAAATTGCTTGCTCGATATTTAATACAAAAATAGCCATTACTGGTCTAAGATAACTGTAACCCATAGAAGTGCAGAACTCAATAATTCACATAACTAGAGGAGCGCAGAGGCAAACTGTGAATCCCCAAAACAGACTCTCACCACAGCTTAAGAGGAAACCAGTGTTTCCTTTTCGGCAGATACTCAAAAGATAAACCGTCTCAGCAATCCTACTTACTGTTCTTCTAATGAAACCTCAAATACACCGAACTGCAACTAGATTATAAATAATGTTCCTGCAAATACACAGATTGCGCAGCATTGGTTTCTTATGCATTGACAATCTAAGCATATAATTAAACATCCATTAATTTCTACTTTGAAAATAGTAGAACACAACTGAACAGTTTGGGCAAGTGTACAAAAGGCTTGCATAAACTTCTCAAATTCACAGTAATAACTACAAAAGGAAAGGAATCCACAAATAGCATTGACTTGTGAACATGAATATCTGACAGAACAATCATAGCCAAAATCTGTGCATCTATTCCCAGTGAGAATATCTACTCTAGAATCTAAGAACCAGAAACGCAGTGTATCCGCCCATGTGGCCAACTGGCCATGTCTAATCGCCATGGATGATCCCGAAGTATGAAAGCACTCTGTCTACTTCGTTCCAATAAAGCTGGTTCGCTTTTAACCTCCGGGGAAAATTTAACACCACAATCGCATGTTCCGAATCTCGCACACGACCGCGTACGCGCACGCGCAGAAGCACGGAAAGAAAAAACTCCCAACGTTCGACTGAGAAAACATTGAGACAGCCAAATCTCCGAGCGTGAACAAATGGAATCGCCGCGAATCCAAACCTAGGCGCATCCGCAGCCGCTGGACCAGACCATGATCATCTCAGATAGCATACATACGCGTAGTAAATTCGAGAAGGAAGAAAGAGCGGGATGGTTAGGGGATTCGGCGACCTCGGCGATGACGGAGAGGACGATGATGTTGCGGACGGTGCGGCGGGAGAACTGGGTCCGGCGGCGCATCCGCGCGTGCACGGCGGCCTCCTCCTTGGACAGGTACTGCAGGCGCTTCTCGTAGTCCTCGCGGCCGCCGAAGAGGCCGCGCCACATCCTCCCCAGCACCCCTCCTCCCGCCTTCTTCTTCTCCCCCTCCTCCTTCCCCTTGCCCTTGGCCTCCACCGGCTCGCCTGCTCCGTCCGCCGGCGTGGAAGCCATTGCCGGGGCTCGCGGATCTGCGCGCCGCGGGATCCGATGGGGTGGTGGTGGGACGCCACGCGACGGTGGCCTGGCCTCCGCGCTGCCTCCTTGCTGGCTCTCGAGAGAACTCCCAGCACTACTTTTTGGTGATTCGGCGTCCAGGTGGGGGTGGGGTGGGGTGGGGGGAGGAGAGAAATGAGGACGATGGAACGCACGCGTCCGACCACAGAAGCAGAGGGGAACGAAGTCGTACTGTGCCGTATGCCCGTTACGCGTTCGTCCGGGCCTGCGAAATCAACGGTTGTGGTCGACTACAGCCAGACCACGAAAGCAACCGAATTCCGCTGCTTCCGGGGCGAGTTTCATCGCGGAGAAAGCGATCGGGAAGCAAAGTTGTGCATCTTTCGGTGGCTTGGCAAAGAGGCAGGGGGATGTGCTGCCTTGGGTTCGGGGGCATTGGCAAAGAGCCAGTCAACACGCACGGCACAAACTCGCAAAGAAGCCAGCCACCTGCTCCGATCTACCGGCACCGGACTGGGATTTGGAGGCTTTCCCCACGCGTCCATCATGTCTCCATGTGGCCCCATCGATGTTGCCGGCGCATTAAAAAAACCAGCCGCCGACTGCTCCGAGATCCAACTGGCACTACACCATGATCCGTGTGCGAGTAGGGTTTCTACACATGTTGAGTTGTTGGACATCTCATTCGGTAGATGAAAAGTTTCCTTCAAAATATAGTACAAGTGAATCCTATGAATTTTTTTTTAAGGATTTCAATCCTACAAATCAAACGATGATCACAGAAAAAATATTCTAAGGATCCAAATCTTGTAAAAATCCTATGAAATTTGTTTGTATCACAGGAGCCCTCAAACTTCTTTATAAAATTCCTTTGTTTTTTCTGTGCTATCAAACACTTCTCGAAATCTCATATGATATAAGAGAACATGACACTGTATTCCTATATTTTTCATGTTCCTGCATTTTGAAAATCTTGCGAATCAAAGAGGCCCTGAGTTGTTAGACATCTCATTCGGTTGTATGGAGAAAAATATTAGGTTATTCATTTGTCATGGCCTAAACGTCATTTCCATTTGAAGGTATGTGGCAGCTCGAAGGACTCGCGAAATGGCATTACGGCATCTCCACTTCAAACTTCCCGCATCCGTTCGGACCACGCTGTCCGACTACAGAAGCCATCCAACACGGACATGTATCGTTCCGCGACGTGGTCTGGACGCGTTTTCTCCTGCAAACCATAGATAAACATGGGGAAGGTGTTGGGAAACGTAGCATGCAATTTCAAAAAAAATCCTACGCTCACGCAAGATCTATCTAGGAGATGCATAGCAACGAGAGGGAGAGAGTGTGTCTACGTACCATCGTAGACCGAAAGCGGAAGCGTTTGATAACGCGGTTGGTGTAGTCGAACTTCTTCTCGTTCCGACCGATCAAGTATCGAACGTACGACACCTCCGAGTTTTGCACACGTTCAGCTCGATGACGTCCCTCGAACTCTTGATCATGAATAAGGAAATATAAAATAACAACTTTATTATTGCCTCTAGGGCATATTTTCTTCAGTCTCCCACTTGCACTAGAGTCAATAATCTAGATTACATTGTAATGATTCTAACATCTATGGAGTCTTGGTGTTGATCATGTTTCGCTCCTGGAAGAGGCTTAGTCAACGGGTCTGCCACATTCAGATCCGTATGTATTTTGTAAATCTCTATGTATCCCTCCTTGACTTGATCATGGATGGAGTTGAAGCGTCTCTTGATGTGTTTGGTTCTTTTGCGAAATCTGGATTCCTTCGCTAAGGCAATAGCTCTAGCATTGTCACAAAAGATTTTTATTGGACCTGATGCACTAGGTATTACACCTAGATCGGATATGAACTCCTTCATTTGCTGTTTCCGAAGCAGCTATGTACTTCACTTCACACGTAGATCCCGCCACGACGATTTGCTTGGAACTGCACCAACTTACAGCTCCACCATTCGATATAAATATGTATCCGATTTGTGACTTAGAGTCATCCGGATCAGTGTCAAAGCTAGCATCGACGTAACCATTTATGACGAGCTCTTTGTCACCTCGTAAACAAGAAACATATACTTAGTCCTTTTCAGGTACTTCAGGATATTCTTGACCGCTGTCCAGTGATCCACTCCTGGATTACTTTGGTACCTCCCTGCTAAACTTATAGCAAGGCACACATCAGGTTTGGTACATACCATAGCATACATGATAGAACCTATGGCTGAGGCATTGGGAATGACTTTCATTTTCTCTCTATCTTCTGCAGTGGTCGGGCATTAAGTCTGACTCAACTTCACACCTTGTAACACAAGCAAGAACCCTTTCTTTGACTGATCCATTTTGAACTTCTTCAAAACTTTATCAAGGTATGTGCTTTGTGAAAGTCCAATTAAGCGTCTTGATCTATCTCTATGGATCTTGATGCCCAATATATAAGCAACTTCAGCGAGGTCTTTCATTGAAAAACTTTTATTCAAGTATGCTTTTATGCTATCTAGAAATTCTATATCATTTTCAATCAACAATATGTCATCCACATATAATATTAGAAAATGCTACAGAGCTCCCACTCACTTTCTTGTAAATACAGGCTTCTCCAAAAGTCTGTATAAAACCATATGCTTTGATCACCTCATCAAAGCGTATATTCCAACTCTGAGATGCTTGCACCAGTCCATAGATGGATCGCTGGAGCTTGCACACTTTGTTAGCACCTTTAGGATCGACAAAACATTTTGGTTGTATCATATACAACTCATCTTTAAGAAATCCATTAAGAAATGCATTTTTGACGTCCATTTGCCAGATTTCATAATCATAAAATGCGGCAATTGCTAACATGATTCGGACAGACTTAAGCATCGGCACGGGTGAGAAAGTCTCATCGTAGTCAACTCCTTGAACTTGTCAAAAACCTTTCGCGACAAGTCGAGTGATACGTCCATTTTGCATCATGCTTTTATATCGATATTTATTACATTATGGGTTGTTATTACACATTATGTCACAATACTTATGCTTATTCTCTCCTATTTTACAAGGTTTCCATAAAGAGAGAGAATGCCGGCAGCTGGGATTCTGGGCTGGAAAAGGAGCAAATATTAGAGACTTATTCTGCACAGCTCCAAAAATCCTGAAACTTCACGAAAGACGTTTCCAGAATATATAAAAAATACCGAGCACAAGAAGTTCACTAGGGGGGCCACACCCTACCCACGAGGGTGGGGGCGCGCCCAGGGGGCAGGGTGGGGGCGCGCCCTGCCCCCCTGGGCGCGCCCCCCTACCTTGTGGCCCCCTGGTGGCCCTCCAATGACCATCTTCTGCTATATGAGGTCTTTCGATGAGAAAAAAATCGGAAGCCATCTTCTCGGACGAAACTCCGCCGCCACGAGGCGGAACCTTGGCGGAACCAATTTAGGGCTCTGGCGGAGCTGTTCTGCCGGGGAAACTTCCCTCCGCGAGGGGGAAATCATCGCCATCGTCATCACCAACGCTCCTCTCATCGGGAGAGGGCAATCTCCATCAACATCTTCACCAGCACCATCTCCTCTCAAAACCCTAGTTCATTTCTTATATCCAATTCTTGTCTCCAAGTCCGGGATTGGTACCTGTGGGTTGCTGGTAGTGTTAATTACTTCTTGTAGTTGATGCTAGTTGGTTTATTTGGTGGAAGATCATATGTTCAGATCCTATATGCATATTAATACCCCTCTGATTATGAACATGAATATGCTTTGTGAGTAGTTACGTTTGTTCCTGAGGACACGGGAGAAGTCTTGCTATTAGTACTCATGTGAATTTGGTCTTCGTTCGATATTTTGATGAGATGTATGTTGTCTCTCCTCTAGTGGGGTTATGTGAACGTCGACTACATAACACTTCACCATTATTTGGGCCTAGAGGAAGGCATTGGGAAGTAATAAGTAGATGATGGGTTGCTAGAGTGACAGAAGCTTAAACCCTAGTTTATGTGTTGCTTCGTAAGGGGATGATTTGGATCCATATGTTTCATGCTATGGTTAGGTTTACCTTAATACTTTTGTTGTAGTTGTGGATGCTTGCAATAGAGGTTAATCATAAGTGGGATGCTTGTCCAAGTAAGGACAATACCCAAGCACCGGTCCACCCACATATCAGATTATCAAAGTACTGAACGCGAATCATATAAGCGTGATGAAAACTAGCTTGACGATATTCCCATGTGTCCTCGGGAGCGCTTTTCTCTATATAAGAGTTTGTCCAGGCTTGTCCTTTGATACAAAAAGGATTGGGTCACCTTGTTGTACTTTATTTACTTTTGTTACTTGTTTCTCGTTACAAATTATCCTATCACAAAACTATCTGTTACCACTTATTTCAGTACTTGCAGAGAATACCTTGCTGGAAACCGCTTATCATTTCCTTCTGCTCCTCGTTGGGTTCGACAATCTTACTTATCGAAAGGACTATGATAGATCCCCTATATTTGTGGGTCATCATCGAGCTTTGTAGACAGTAACATTACCATCAGCGTCGGTCTTCTTCTTGAAGATCCATTTATTCTCTATGGCTCGCCGATCATCGGGCAAGTCAACCAAAGTCCACACTTTGTTCTCATACATGGATCCTATCTCGGATTGCATGGCCTCAAGCCATTTATCCGAATATGGGCTCATCATCGCTTCTTCATAGTTCGTAGGTTTGTGATGGTCTAGTAAAATGACTTCCAGAACAGGGTTACCGTACTACTCTGGTGCGGAATGTGCTCTGGTTGATCTAAGAGATTCGGTAGTAACTTGATCTGAAGTTTCATGATCATTATCATTAGCTTCCTCTCTAGTTGGTGTAGGCATCACGGGAATGGTTTTCTGTGATGAGCTACTTTCCAATTCTAGATAAGGTACAATTACCTCATCAAGTTCTACTTTCCTCCCACTCACTTCTTTCGAGAGAAACTCCTTCTCTAGAAAGGATCCATTCTTAGCAACAAAGATCTTGCCTTCGGATCTGGGGTAGAAGGTGTACCCAACAGTTTCTTTTGGGTATCCTATGAAGACGCACTTCTCCGATTTGGGTTCGAGCATATCATGCTGAAGCTTTTTCACATAAGCATCGCAACCCCAAACTTTAAGAAACGACAGGTTAGGTTTCTTGCCAAACCATAGTTCATACGCCATCGTCTCAACGGATTTAAACGGTGCCCTATTTAACGTGAATGCAGCTGTCTCTAATGCATAACCCCAAAATGATAAAGGCAAATCGGTAAGATACATCATAGAACGCACCATATCCAATAGAGTATGGTTACAACGTTCGGACATACCATTACGTTGTGGTGTTCCAGGTGGCGTGAGATGTGAAACTATTCCACATTGTTTTAAATGAAGGCCAAACTCGCACCTCAAATATTCACCTCTGCGGTCAGATCATAGAAACTTTATTTTCTTGTTATGATGATTCTCCACTTCACTCTGATATTCTTTGAACTTCGAATGTTTCAGACTTGTGTTTCATTAAGTAGATATACCCATATCTGCTCAAATCATATGTGAAGGTAAGAAAATAACGATACCCACCGCGAGCCTCAACGCTCATCGGACCGCATACATCGGTATGTATTATTTCCAATAAGTCATTAGCTCGCTCCATTGTTCTAGAGAACGGAGTTTTAGTCATCTTGCCCATGAGGCATGGTTCGCAAGTATCAAATGATTCATAATCAAGTGATTCCAAAATCCCATCTGCATGGAGTTACTTCATGCGCTTTACACCAATATGACCTAAACGTTAGTGCCACAAATATGTTGCACTATCATTATCAACTTTGCTCTTTAGGGATCAATATTATGAATATGTGTATCACCACAATCGAGATTCAATAAAAATAGACCACTCTTCAAGGGTGCATGACCATAAAAGATATTACTCATATAAATAGAACAACCATTATTCTCTGATTTAAATGAATAACCATCTCGCATCAAACAAGATCCAGATATAATGTTCATGCTCAACATTGGCATCAAATAACAATTATTCAGGTCTAAAACTAATCCCGAAGGTAGATGTAGAGGTAGCGTGACGACAGTGATCACATAGACCTTGGAACCATTCCCGACGCGCATTGTCACCTCGTCCTTAGCCAATCTTCGTTTAACTTGTAGCCCCTGTTTCGAGTTACAAATATGAGCAACCAAACCCGTATCAAATACCCAGACGCTACTACGAGCATTAGTAAGGTACACATCAATAACATGTATATCAAATATACCTTTGTTCACTTTGCCATCCTTCTTATCCGCCAAATACTTAGGGTAGTTCCGCTTCCAGTGACCAGTCCCTTTGCAGTAGAAGCGCCTAGTTTCAGGCTTGGGTCCAGACTTGGGCTTCTTCTTGGGAGTGGCAACTTACTTGCCATTCTTCTTGAAGTTCCCCTTCTTTCCCTTGCCATTTTTCTTGAAACTAGTGGTCTTGTTAACCATCAATACTTGATGCTCCTTCTTGATTTCTACCTCTGCAGCTTTGAGCATAGCGAAGAGCTCAGGAATTGTCTTATCCATCCCTTGCATATTATAGTTCATCACGAAGCCTTTGTAGCTTGGTGGCAGTGATTGAAGAACTCTGTCAATAACACTATCATCTGGAAGATTAACTCCTAGCTGAGTCAAGTGATTATGATATCCAGACATTTTGAGTATGTGTTCACTGACATAACTGTTCCCCTTCATCTTGTAGCTATAGATCTTGTTGGAGACTTCATATCTCTCAACTCGGGCATTTGCTTGAAATATTAACTTCAACTCCTGGAACATCTCATATGGTCCATGACATTCAAAATGTCTTTGAAGTCCCGATTCTAAGTCGTAAAGCATGGCACACTGAACTATCGAGTAGCCATCAGATCGAGCTTGCTAGACGTTCATAACATCATCATCTGCTCCTGCAGTAGGCCTTTCACCTAGCGGTGCATGAAGGACATAATTCTTCTGTGCAGCAATGAGGATAATCCTCAAGTTACGGACCCAGTCCGTGTAGTTGCTACCATCATCTTTCAACTTAGCTTTTTCTAGGAACGCATTAAAATTCAAGGGAACAGTAGCACGGGCCATTGATCTACAACATAGATATGCGAAAACTATCATGACTAAGTTCATGATAAATTAAGTTCAATTTAACCATATTACTTAGGAACTCCCACTTAGATTGACATCCCTCAAGTCATCTAAATGATACGTGATCCAAATCAACTAAACCATGTCCGATCATCACGTGAGATGGAGTAGTCATCAATGGTGAACATCTCTATGTTGATCATATCTACTATATGATTCACGTTCGACCTTTAGGTCTCTAGTGTTCCGAGGCCATGTCTGTACATGCCAGGCTCGTCAAGTTTAACCCGAGTATTCCGCATGTGCAAAACTGTCTTGCACCCGTTGTATGTGAACGTAGAGTCTATCACACCCGATCATTTCGTACTAAGCAAAATAGGATGCATAAAAGATAAACATCACATGCAATCAAAATATGTGACATGATATGGCCATCATCATCTTGTGCTTTTGATCTCTATCTCCAAAGCATCGTCACTGGCTTGACACCTTGATCTCCATCGTAGCGTTGTGGTCGTCTCACCAACTATTGCTTCTACAACTATCACTACCCCATAGTGATAAAGTAAAGCAACTACATGGTGTATGCATTTCATACGATAAAGAGACAACCATAAGGCTCCTGCTGGTTTCCGATAACTTCTACAAAACATGATCATGTCATACAATAACGTATATCACATCGTGTCTTGACCATATCACATCACAACATGCCCGGCAAAAACAAGTTAGACGTCCTCTACTTTGTTGTTGCAAGTTTTACGTGGCTGCTACGGGCTTCTAGCAAGAACCGTTCTTACCTACGCATCAAACCACAACGGTGTTTCGTCAAGTTTGTTGTTTTAACCTTCTTCAAGGACTGGCCGCAGTCAAATTCGATTCAACTAAAGTAGGAGAAACAGACACCCGCCAGCCACCTTTATGCAAAACTAGTTGCATGTCTGTCGGTGGAACCGGTCTTATGTGCATGGACATGTAAGGTTGGTCTGGGCCGCTTCATCCAACAATACCGCCGAATCAAAATAAGACGTTGGTGGTAAGCAGTATGACGATCACGCCCACAACTCTTTGTGTTCTACTCATGCATAACATCTATGCATAGACCTGGCTCTGATGCCACTGTTGGGAAACATAGCATGCAATTTCAAAAAAATTCCTATGCTCACGCAAGATCTATCTAGGAGATGCATAACAACGATAAGGGGAGAGTGTGTCTACGTACCCGCAACGAGAGGGGGAGAGTGTGTCTATGTACCCTCATAGATCGCAAGCGCAAGCATTTGACAACACGGTTGATGTAGTCCAACTTCTCCTTGTTCCGATCGATCAAGTACCGAACGTATGGCACCTCCGAGTTCTGCACACGTTTAGCTCGATGACGTCCCTCGAACTCTTGATCCAGCAAAGTGTCGAGGAAGTATATGAGTTCCATCAGCACGATGGCGTGGTGACAGTGATGGTGAAGTGATCCACGCAGGGCTTCGCCTAAGCACCGCGAGAATATGAGCGAGGGTGTAATCTGTGGAGGGGGGCACCGCACACGGCTAACAGATGTTGTTGTGTGTTGTAGGCGCCTCCCTCCCCACACATATATAGGTCGGATGGAGAGGGAGCAGCCAAGGGGGGTGCCCCAAGTAGGTCGAATCCTACTTGGGGTTCCTCGCCAATTTGGCCCCCCTTCCTTATTAACCGGAGGGGAAAGGAAAGAGAGGGGGGAGGGAAGGAAGGGGGAGGCTGAATCCTCCCCTTTCCTTCTCCCTTCCCCTCTTTCCTTCTCCTCCTATTTCAGCCTATATGTGGGCACACCATCCCCTCGTGGGCTGGTCTGTCCCTCTCTTGGCCCATAAGGCCCATATCTTTGTCGGGGGTGCCCGGAACCCCTTCCGGTGACCCGATATGTACCTCATACCCTCCGGAACACTTCCGGTGTCCGAATACTATCGTCCTATATATATATATATATCAATCTTTACCTCTCAACCATTTCGAGACTCCTCGCCATCTTCGTGATCTCATCCGGGACTCCGAACAACATTCGGTCAACAAATCACATAACTCATATAATGCAAAATCGTCATTGAACGTTAAGCGTGCGGACCCTACGGGTTCGAGAACTATGTAGACATGACCGAGACACCTCTCCTGTCAATAACCAACAGCGGAACCTAGATGCTCATATTGGCTCCTACATATTCTACACAGGTCTTACACGGTCGAACCGTTATGACAACATACGTTATTCCCTTTGTCATCAGTATGTTACTTGCCCGAGATTTGATCGTCGGTATCTTCATACCTAGTTCAATCTCGTTACCGGCAAGTCTCTTTACTCGTTCTGTAATACTGAAGGAAATATGCCCTAGAGGCAATAATAAAGTTATTATTTATTTCCTTATATCATGATAAATGTTTATTATTCATGCTAGAATTGTATTAACCGGAAACATAATACATGTGTGAATACATAGACAAACAGAGTGTCACTAGTATGCCTCTACTAGACTAGCTCGTTAATCAAAGATGGTTATGTTTCCTAACCATGGACAAAGAGTTTTTATTTGATTAACAGGATCACATCATTAGGTGAATGATCTGATTGACATGACCCATTCCATTAGCTTAGCACCCGATCGTTTAGTATGTTGCTATTGCTTTCTTCATGACTTATACATGTTCCTATGACTATGAGATTATGCAACTCCCGTTTACCGGAGGAACACTTTGTGTGCAACCAAATGTCACAACGTAACTGGGTGATTATAAAGGTGCTCTACAGGTGTCTCCAAAGGTACATGTTGGGTTGGCGTATTTCGAGATTAGGATTTGTCACTCCGATTGTCGGAGAGGTATCTCTGGGCCCTCTCGGTAATGCACATCACATAAAGCCTTGCAAGCATTGCGACTAATGAGTTAGTTGCAGGATGATGGATTACGGAACGAGTAAAGAGACTTGCCGGTAACGAGATTGAACTAGGTATTGGATACCGACGATCGAATCTCGGGCAAGTAACATACCGATGACAAAGGGAACAACGTATGTTGTTATGCGGTCTGACCGATAAAAGATCTTCGTAGAATATGTAGGAGCCAATATGAGCATCCAGGTTCTGCTATTGGTTATTGACCGGAGAACGTGTCTCGGTCATGTCTACATTGTTCTCGAACCCGTAGGGTCCGCACGCTTAAGGTTTCGATGACAGTTATATTATGAGTTTATGCATTTTGATGTACCGAACTTTGTTCGGAGTCCCGGATGTGATCACGGACATGACGAGGAGTCTCGAAATGGTCGAGACATAAAGATTGATATATTGGAAGCCTATATTTGGATATCGGAAGTGTTCCGGGTGAAATCAGGATTTTACCGAATTACCGGGAGGTTACCAGAACCCCCCGGGAGGTATATGGGTCTTAATGGGCCTTAGTGGAAGAGAGGAGAGGTGGCCAGGGCTAGGCCGCACGCTCCTCCCCCCTAGTACGAATAGGACAAAGAGAGAGGGGGCCGGCGCCCCCCTTCCTTCTCTCTCTCCTCTTTCCCACTTAACGAATCCTATTCCAACTAGGAAAGGGGGGGAATCCTACTCCCGGAGAGAGTAGGACTCCTCCTGGCGCGCCCTATGATGGCCGCCCCCCCTTTTTGATCCTTTATATACGGAGGCAGAGGGCACCCCTTGAGACACAAGTTGATCCACGTGATCATATTCTTAGCCGTGTGCGGTGCCCCCTTCCACCATAGTCCTCGATAATATTATAGCGGTGCTTAGGCGAAGCCCTGCGATGGTAGTACATCAAGATCATCACCACGCCGTCGTGCTGAAGGAAATCTTCCCCGAAACTTTGCTGGATCGGAGTCCGGGGATCGTCATCGAGCTGAACGTGTGCTAGAACTCGGAGGTGCCGTAGTTTCGGTGCTTGATCGGTCGGGCCGTGGAGACGTACGACTACATCAACCTAACACTTCCGTTGTTGATCTACAAGGGTACGTAGATCACACTCTCCCCTCTCGTTGCTATGCATCACCATGATCTTGCGTGTGCGTAGGAAATTTTTTGAAATTACTACGAAACCCAACAGTGGCATCCGAGCCTGGGTTTTATATGTTGATGTTATATGCACGAGTAGAACACAAGTGAGTTGTGGGCGATATAAGTCATACTGCTTACCAGCATGTCATACTTTGGTTCAGCGGTATTGTTGGACGAAGCGGCCCGGACAGACATTACGCGTACGCTTACGCGAGACCGGTTCTCCCGACGTGCTTTGCACATATGTGGCTTGCGGGTGACAGTTTCTCCAACTTTAGTTGAACCGAGTGTGGCTATGCCCGGTCCTTGCGAAGGTTAAAACAACACCAACTTGACAAACTATCGTTGTGGTTTTGATGCGTAGGTAAGAACGGTTCTTGCTAAGCCCGTAGCAGCCACGTAAAAACTTGCAACAACAAAGTAGAGGACGTCTAACTTGTTTTTGCAGGGCATGTTGTGATGTGATATGGTCAGGACATGATGCTAAATTTTATTGTATGAGATGATCATGTTTTGTAACCGAGTTATCGGCAACTGGCAGGAGCCATATGGTTGTCGCTTTATTGTATGCAATGCAATCACGCTATAATGCTTTACTTTATCACTAAGCGGTAGCGATAGTCGTGGAAGCATAAGATTGGCGAGACGACAACGATGCTACGATGGAGATCAAGGTGTCGCGCCAGTGACGATGGTGATCATGACGGTGCTTCGGAGATGGAGATCACAAGCACAAGATGATGATGGCCATATCATATCACTTATATTGATTGCATGTGATGTTTATCTTTTATGCATCTTATCTTGCTTTGATTGACGGTAGCATTATAAGATGATCTCTCACTAATTATCAAGAAGTGTTCTTCCTGAGTATGCACCGTTGTGAAAGTTCTTCGTGCTGAGACACCACGTGATGATCGGGTGTGATAGGCTCTACGTTCAAATACAACGGGTGCAAAACAGTTGCACACGTGGAATACTCAGGTTATACTTGACGAGCCAAGCATATACAGATATGGCCTCGGAACACGGAGACCGAAAGGTCGAGCATGAATCATATAGTAGATATGATCAACATAGTGATGTTCACCAATGAAACTACTCCATCTCACGTGATGATCGGACATGGTTTAGTTGATTTGGATCACGTAATCACTTAGAGGATTAGAGGGATGTCTATCTAAGTGGGAGTTCTTTAAGTAATATGATTAATTGAACCTAAATTTATCATGAACTTAGTACCTGATAGTATCTTGCTTGTTTATGTATGATTGTAGATAAATGGCCCGTGCTATTGTTCCGTTGAATTTTAATGCGTTCCTTGAGAAAGCAAAGTTGAAAGATGATGGTAGCAATTACACGGACTGGGTCCGTAACTTGAGGATTATCCTCATTACTGCACAGAAGAATTACGTCCTGGAAGCACAGCTGGGTGCCAGGCCTGCTGCTGGAGCAACACCAGATGTTATGAACATTTGGCAGAGCAAAGCTGATGACTACTCGATAGTTCAATGTGCCATGCTTTACGGCTTAGAACCGGGACTTCAACGACGTTTTGAACATCATGGGGCATATGAGATGTTCCAGGAGTTGAAGTTAATATTTCAAGCAAATGCCCGGATTGAGAGATATGAAGTCTCCAATAAGTTCTATAGCTGCAAGATGGAGGAGAATAGTTCTGTCAGTGAGCATATACTCAAGATGTCTGGGTATTGTAATCACTTGATTCAACTGGGAGTTAATCTTCTGGATGATAGCGTCATTGACAGAATTCTCCAATCACTTCCACCAAGCTACAAGAGCTTCGTGATGAACTATAATATGCAAGGGATGGATAAGACAATTCCCGAGCTCTTCGCAATGCTAAAGGCTGCGAAGGTAGAAATCAAGAAGGAGCATCAAGTGTTGATGGTCAATAAGACCACTAGTTTCAAGAAAAAGGGCAAAGGGAAGAAGAAGGGGAACTTCAAGAAGAACAGCAAGCAAGTTGCTGCTCAGAAAAGAAACCCAAGTCTGGACCTAAGCCTGAAACTGAGTGCTTCTACTGCAAGCAGACTGGTCACTGGAAGCGGAACTGCCCCAAGTATTTGGCGGATAAGAAGGATGGCAAGGTGAACAAAGGTATATGTGATATACATGTTATTGATGTGTACCTTACTAATGCTCGCAGTAGCACCTGGGTATTTGATACTGGTTCTGTTGCTAATATTTGCAACTCGAAACAGGGACTACGGATTAAGCGAAGATTGGCTAAGGACGAGGTGACGATGCGCGTGGGAAACGGTTCCAAAGTCGATGTGATCGCGGTCGGCACGCTACCTCTACATCTACCTTCGGGATTAATATTAGACCTAAATAATTGTTATTTGGTGCCAGCGTTAAGCATGAACATTATATCTGGATCTTGTTTGATGCGAGACGGTTATTCATTTAAATCAAAGAATAATGGTTGTTCTATTTATATGAGTAATATCTTTTATGGTCATGCACCCTTGAAGAATGGTCTATTCTTATTGAATCTCGATAGTAGTGACACACATATTCATAATGTTGAAACCAAAAGATGCAGAGTTGATAATGATGGTGCAACTTATTTGTGGCACTGCCGTTTAGGTCATATCGGTATAAAGCGCATGAAGAAACTCCATGCTGATGGACTTTTGGAACCACTTGATTATGAATCACTTGGTACTTGCGAACCATGCCTCATGGGCAAGATGACTAAAACGCCGTTCTCCGGAACTATGGAGAGAGCAACAGATTTGTTGGAAATCATACATATAGATGTATGTGGTCCGATGAATATTGAGGCTCGTGGCGGATATCGTTATTTTCTCACCTTCACAGATGACTTAAGCAGATATGGGTATATCTACTTAATGAAACACAAGTCTGAAACATTTGAAAAGTTCAAAGAATTTCAGAGTGAAGTGGAAAATCATCGTAACAAGAAAATAAAATTCCTATGATCTGATCGTGGAGGAGAATATTTGAGTTACGAGTTTGGTGTACATTTGAAACAATGTGGAATAGTTTCGCAACTCACGCCACCCGGAACACCACAGCGTAATGGTGTGTCCGAACGTCGTAATCATACTTTACTAGATATGGTACGATCTATGATGTCTCTTACTGATTTACCGCTATCGTTTTGGGGATATGCTTTAGAGACGGCCGCATTCACGTTAAATAGGGCACCATCAAAATCCGTTGAGATGACGCCTTATGAACTGTGGTTTGGCAAGAAACCAAAGTTGTCGTTTCTGAAAGTTTGGGGCTGCGATGCTTATGTGAAAAAGCTTCAACCTGATAAGCTCGAACCCAAATCAGAGAAATGTGTCTTCATAGGATATCCAAAGGAAACTATTGGATACACCTTCTATCACAGATCCGAAGGCAAGACTTTTGTTGCTAAATTCGGAAACTTTCTGGAGAAGGAGTTTCTCTCGAAAGATGTGAGTGGGAGGAAAGTAGAACTTGACGAGGTAAGTGTACCTGCTCCCTTATTGGAAAGTAGTACATCACAGAAACCTGTTTCTGCGACACCTACACCAATTAGTGAGGAAGCTAATGATAATGATCATGAAACTTCAGAACAAGATACTACTGAACCTCGTAGATCAACCAAAGTAAGATCCGCGCCAGAGTGGTACGGTAATCCTGTTCTGGAAGTCATGCTACTAGATCATGATGAACCTACGAACTATGAAGAAGCGATGGTGAGCCCAGATTCCGCAAAATGGCTTGAAGCCATGAAATCTGAGATGGGATCCATGTATGAGAACAAAGTATGGACTTTGGTTGACTTGCCCGATGATCGGCAAGCAATTGAGAATAAATGGATCTTCAAGAAGAAGACTGACGCTGACGGTAATATTACTGTCTACAAAGCTCGACTTGTCGCAAAAGGTTTTCGACAAGTTCAAGGGGTTGACTACGATGAGACCTTCTCACCCGTAGCGATGCTTAAGTCTGTCCGAATCAAGTTAGCAATTGCCGCATTTTATGATTATGAAATTTGGCAGATGGATGTCAAAACTGCATTCCTGAATGGATTTCTGGAATAAGAGTTGTATATGATGCAACCGAAAGGTTTTGTCGATCCAAAGGGAGCTAACAAAGTGTGCAAGCTCCAGCGATCCATTTATGGACTCGTGCAAGCCTCTCGGAGTTGGAATAAACGCTTTGATAGTGTGATCAAAGCATTTGGTTTTATACAGACTTTTGGAGAAGCCTGTATTTACAAGAAAGTGAGTGGGAGCTCTGTAGCATTTCTGATATTATATGTGGATGACATATTACTGATTGGAAATGACATAGAATTTCTGGATAGCATAAAGGGATACTTGAATAAGAGTTTTTCAATGAAAGACCTCGGTGAAACTGCTTACATATTAGGCATAAAGATCTATAGAGATAGATCAAGACGCTTAATTGGACTTTCACAAAGCACATACCTTGACAAGATTTTGAAGAAGTTCAAAATGGATCAAGCAAAGAAAGGGTTCTTGCCTGTGTTACAAGGTGTGAAGTTGAGTCAGACTCAATGCCCGACCACTGCAGAAGATAGAGAGAAAATGAAAGATGTTCCCTATGCTTCAGCCATAGGCTATATCATGTATGCAATGCTGTGTACCAGACCTGATGTGTGCCTTGCTATAAGTCTAGCAGGGAGGTACCAAAGTAATCCAGGAGTGGATCACTGGACAACGGTCAAGAACATCCTGAAGTACCTGAAAAGGACTAAGGATATGTTTCTCGTATATGGAGGTGACAAAGAGCTCATCATAAACGGTTACGTTGATGCAAGCTTTGACACTGATCCGGACGATTCTAAATCGCAAACCGGATACGTGTTTACATTAAACGGTGGAGCTGTCAGTTGGTGCAGTTCTAAACAGAGCGTCGTGGCGGGATCTACGTGTGAAGCGGAATACATAGCTGCTTCGGAAGTAGCGAATGAAGGAGTCTGGATGAAGGAGTTCATATCCGATCTAGGTGTTATACCTAGTGCATCGGGTCCAATGAAAATCTTTTGTGACAATACTAGTGCAATTGCCTTGGCGAAGGAATCCAGATTTCACAAGAGAACCAAGCACATCAAAAGACGCTTCAATTCCATCCGGGATCTAGTCCAGGTGGGAGACATAGAGATTTGCAAGATACATACGGATCTGAATGTTGCAGACCCGTTGACTAAGCCTCTTCCACGAGCAAAACATGATCAGCACCAAGGCTCCATGGGTGTTAGAATCATTACTGTGTAATCTAGATTATTGACTCTAGTGCAAGTGGGAGACTGAAGGAAATATGCCCTAGAGGCAATAATAAAGTTATTATTTATTTCCTTATATCATGATAAATGTTTATTATTCATGCTAGAATTGTATTAACCGGAAACATAATACATGTGTGAATACATAGACAAACAGAGTGTCACTAGTATGCCTCTACTAGACTAGCTCGTTAATCAAAGATGGTTATGTTTCCTAACCATGGACAAAGATTTGTTATTTGATTAACGGGATCACATCATTAGGTGAATGATCTGATTGACATGACCCATTCCATTAACTTAGCACCCGATCGTTTAGTATGTTGCTATTGCTTTCTTCATGACTTATACATGTTCCTGTGACTATGAGATTATGCAACTCCCGTTTACCGGAGGAACACTTTGTGTGCACCAAACGTCACAACGTAACTGGGTGATTATAATGGTGCTCTACAGGTGTCTCCAAAGGTACATGTTGGGTTGGCGTATTTCGAGATTAGGATTTGTCACTCCGATTGTCGGAGAGGTATCTCTGGGCCCTCTCGGTAATGCACATCACATAAGCCTTGCAAGCATTGCGACTAATGAGTTAGTTGCAGGATGATGATTACGGAAACGAGTAAAGATACTTGCGGTAACGAGATTGAACTAGGTATTGGATACCGACGATCGAATCTCGGGCAAGTAACATACCGATGACAAAGGGAACAACGTATGTTGTTATGCGGTCTGACCGATAAAAGATCTTCGTAGAATATGTAGGAGCCAATATGAGCATCCAGGTTCCGCTATTGGTTATTGACCGGAGACGTGTCTCGGTCATGTCTACATTGTTCTCGAACCCGTAGGGTTCGCACGCTTAAGGTTTCGATGACAGTTATATTATGAGTTTATGCATTTTGATGTACCGAAGTTTGTTCGGAGTCCCGGATGTGATCATGGACATGACGAGGAGTCTCGAAATGGTCGAGACATAAAGATTGATATATTGGAAGCCTATATTTGGATATCGGAAGTGTTCCGGGTGAAATCAGGATTTTACCGAATTACCGGGAGGTTACCGGAACCCCCCGGGAGGTATATGGGCCTTAATGGGCCTTAGTGGAAGAGAGGAGAGGTGGCCAGGGCTGGGCCGCGCACCCCTCCCCCCCTAGTCCGAATAGGACAAAGAGAGAGGGGGCCGGCGCCCCCCTTCCTTCTCTCTCTCCTCTTTCCCACTTAACGAATCCTATTCCAACTAGGAAAGGGGGGGAATCCTACTCCCGGAGAGAAGGACTCCTCCTGGCGCGCCTAGATGCCGGCCGCACCTCCCCTTTTTGATCCTTTATATACGGAGGCAGAGGGCACCCCTTGAGACACAAGTTGATCCACGTGATCATATTCTTAGCCGTGTGCGGTGCCCCTTCCACCATAGTCCTTGATAAATATTATAGCGGTGCTTAGGCGAAGCCCTGCGACGGTAGTACATCAAGATCGTCACCACGCCGTCGTGCTGACGGAACTCTTCCCCGACACTTTGCTGGATCGGAGTCCGGGGATCGTCATCGAGCTGAACGTGTGCTAGAACTCGGAGGTACCGTAGTTTCGGTGCTTGATCGGTCGGGCCGTGGAGACGTACGACTACATCAACCTAACGCTTCCGTTGTCGATCTACAAGGGTACGTAGATCACACTCTCCCCTCTCGTTGCTATGCATCACCATGATCTTGCGTGTGCGTAGGAATTTTTTTGAAATTACTACGAAACCCAACAAATACATCATCCCGCAACTAACTCATTAATCACTTTGCTTGCAAGGATTCTTATGATGTGTATTACCGAGAGGGCCCAGAGATACCTCTTTGATACTCGGAGTGACAAATCCTAATCTCGATCTATGCCAACCCAACAAACACCTTCGGAGATACCCGTAGAGCATATTTATAATCACCCAGTTATGTTGTGATGTTTGATAGCACACAGGGCATTCCTCCGGTATTCGGGAGTTGCATAATCTCATAGTCGAAGGAATATGTATTTGACATGAAGAAAGCAATAGCAATAAAACTGAACGATCAATATGATAAGCTAACGGATGGGTCATGTCCATCACATCATTCTCCTAATGATGTGATCCTGTTATCAAATGACAACTCATGTCTATGGTTAGGAAACCTTAACCATCTTTGATCAACGAGCTAGTCAAGTAGAGGCTCACTAGGGACTCAGTGTTTTGTCTATGTATTCACACATGTATTAAGGTTTCCGGTTAATACAATTCTGGCATGAATAATAAACATTTATCATGAATAAGGAAATATAAAATAACAACTTTATTATTGCCTCTAGGGCATATTTCCTTCAGAAGGTTTGCGGGAGTCCGGACCACTGGCATGCCCGCTTATGACCGCCCTGGCCCACCAAAAATCTCCCCCCACCCAGCCCGCCCGCACACACTTCTCGCCCGTCGCCCAGCTGCCCGCATTCATGCTGCTCTAGAGTGCACTGCTCCACATTGAAGGCGGCTCAAGGCATATGCGACCTCTCACTGCCTCCGCCGTTGAAGCGGTGCACCGGCCGAGGGTGCCGCCTACTGCACGTCCGGTTGAACACGCCTCCTTGCCACATTGAAACGCCTCCATTAAACTCGCGTGGAAGCTGAGAAACCTACTCCGGCAAGACGTTCGTTCACTAGCGGGCCGACATTAAACGCAATGTCGGGGCAGGCTCCTCCCGTCCGCCCTCTATTTAAACGAGGTCAGACGTTGGGCAAGAATCGCACCACTCAGCCGCTCCCCATCTCCTCATTCCATCACTTTCTTCACTCTTTCGATGGTATCCGACGAGCCAGAAGAGTAGTTCTCCGGCATAAAAGCCGATTGGGTGGCTTGTTGAGCCCGTCGGATATGAGCACCAACTCCAAGTCTGACGGAGCAACTTTCACTCCAAGCCAGCTTACGGAGGAGTTGCGAGTTGGTCCAGGCCAGCACGTCGGGGAGCATGGCGGCATGAGCATCGTCACTATCATCAATGACGCCGCGTCGTACCGTGCCTCTGGTGCCTGCGACCGTGCCATCTGACGTTGACGGGCGCATAGCCGTGCCATGCAGGTAGAGAAAAAAGACAGCTACAAAGATAACAAGGAGGTGGCGGCCGACACATCCGCGCCTGCTGCCATCATCAAGGAGAAGTAGAACACGGGAGGCCGCTGCCGCTTGCACAACCGATGACATGTCTGGTCTTTATCTCAGACCATCCTGGGTACGCCCGTCTGGGCTCCATGGAAGCACCTTCCCCTCCAACTGAATCACCCTCTTTGCTACTCCGATGAGCAACATAGCCAGACATAGGGAAGATATGGGGGAAGAATATGCCTCTGGCACTCCCGGCAGTCCGGTTAGCGGGCTGCCAGACATGAGGAAGACAAAGGGATCCACCGCAGCCGATCGTAGACTAGTGTAGTGTATCTGTGTCGCGGGAGTGGAGCTCCGCATGACTGTATGTGTACATAGTTTTACCTCTTTAGTTAAAATATGTCCAAAATGTTACCGTTTTCATCCGGTTTGTATGAAACCCGTCATGTTTGTATGAAATCCGGTCGTGTTTGCATGAATTTCATCCGATTTGTTGAAAAAGAGTTTGCAATGTATATGGCTAGCGTTGGATGGCGGCCTCACGCATCCGTGTCCGCGGACTGGTCCTCCCTGTCCGCGGACGGATGCGGGAGAAAATTTGAGGGTTGCCATTGGAGATGCCCATAGGGTAGCAAAAAATAGTTGTGGGCAGATAAGAGAAGGTCTTAGGGCATAAAAAAATCTACTCTAGCAATGATGTAAAATTGGTGCCCTAAATTCTTTTAACTAGATCATTGCATATTTTAATATTCGGACATAAAAATATGTTCGCGAACTGAGGTAGCTCAGACAATTAGCTTTCTTTGGTGGAACCAACCCTTCAAGGTTCAAGTCCTAGACTTGGCACTGATGGTCGTATTTTCTTGGATTTATTTTAGCCCTTTTGTCGACTTTGTCAATCTCAAGATGTTGTGTTGGTTGTGCGTTCATAGGGTTGAGTGTGTGTGAGCATCTGCGTTTGTACTGTCTTAAAACAACTAAACATGTTCAAACCCAATGTTGGAAATATGCCCTAGGGGAATAATATTGTATCATTATATTTCCATATTCATAGCTAAGTGCTTATATTCATGCTATAACTGCTATGATCCTGGAATATGTGATTCAGTGGAAAATACATATGTACGTGTGAAATGATAAATGGATAAAACAAAGGTTTCTAGTCTTGCCTCTAAGGCTAGATCAAGTGTTGTTGGTGATCACGTTTTCTGGATGTTAGGATATCGCTAAGTGTAACATAGTCCTAAAACAACATTGAGATTATGACACTGGAAGAACGCTCATATTGAAATCGACCCAAACTTGTTTGTTATGAATTGAGATCATATCGTATGTAATCAATTGTAATAACATAGAGTGTTAAGGTGTGATTTTGATCCTTAGACCATGAGAGTATCGTAATCACTTATCATATGTTGGACTTTGTAGTTGATCAAATGTCACCCGTAACACGGTGATCATAACACAACTTACAGGTTCATCTGAAAGTTTGACAAGTGACCAAATAACTCGAGAGTGGGATTTGCTCCTCTGACGATGGAGAGATATTCTTAGGGCCCTCTCGGTGTTACAACATCCATCATTGTCTGGTTAAACATATGTGACTTCATCACGGGGATGCCGGGACACGATAATGAGAAAGAAGAACAAAATATGTAATGAGGATAACGGTATAGTGAGCATGTGATGACTCGGGAGGATACCAATGCATCCCGGGTTTTGTGAAGTATCACGAAGCAAAGGTAACATCACATGATAACCAAAGGTTCACTCGGATGTCATTCATGTAATCATAGGGATCGATATGGACATCCACGGTTCCGCTAATGATCATTGAATGAAGGGCTTTCATTCATGTCTGTGTTTTACCGAACCTACAGGGTCATAAGCTTAAGGGAATCGTGATCTGCTGAGTATTAGTGGAGCAAGATTTATGAGAAAATATTCTTGGAATAGTTCTAGGAATATAAGAAATAGTTACGAGAGAGTACCAGAAGAGTTTCAGATGTTTTCAGAAATGTTTTGGTGCGAGGACACCTTGGCTAGGGCCAAGGGGTCAGGCCCGCAAGGCTTGAGGTTAGTGCAAAAGGAGTTTTCTGGAGGGTAGTGATTGCTTGTATCTGCATTGGTACTTTCCCGAAGAGGAGAGGATGATGCAACACAACAACTGTAAGTATTTCCCTCAGTTATGAAACCAAGGTTATCAATCCAGTAGGAGGATCCACCCAAACTATATAAACAACACCTGCACACAAGTAACAAATACTTGCAACCCAACGCGTACGAGGGGTTGTCAATCCCTCCTCAGTATTGAGATAGATTAAATTGTATGAGATTGGATAAATAGATCTAGCAAAAACACAAAACAAAGTAAATAAAGAAAAAGTGCAACTAGGTATTTTTGGATTAATAGATATGAAAATAATATGATAGGAAATAGACCCGGGGGTCGTAGATTTCACTAGAGGCTTCTCTCGAGAAAATAGCATATGGTGGGTAAACAAATTACTGTTGGGCTATTAATAGAAAAGCAAATAATTATGGTGATATCCAAGGTAATGATCATGTATATAGGCATCACATCCAAGATTAGTATACTGACTCTTGCCTACATCTACTACTATTACTCCACACATCGACCGCTATCCAGCATGCATCAAGTGTATTAAGTTCATGGAAAAACATAGTAATGCAATAAGAATGATGACATGATGTAGACAAGATCTATTCATGTAGGAATAGACCCCATCTTTTTTATCCTTAATGGCAATGATACATGCGTGTCATGTCTCTTTCTGTCACTGAGATTAAGCGCTGCAAGATCGAACCCATCACAAAGAACCTCTTCCAAGGGCAACAAAAATCAATCTAGTTGGCCAAACAAAACCAAAGTTTCGGAGAAGAAATACGAGGCTATAACAATCATGCGTAAGAGAGTTCAACAAGGACTCAAATAATATTCATGGATAGATCTGATCATAAACTCAAAATTCATTGGATCCAAACAAACACACCGCAAAAAGTCATTACATCAAATATATCTCCAAGAACATCGAGGAGAACATTGTATTGAAGATCAAAAAGAGAGAACATCTAGCTACTACCTATGGACCCATAGGTTTGTAGTAAACTACTCACGCATCATCGGAGGGGCAAGGGTGATGATGAAAAACCCCTCCGTGATCATTGACCCCTCCGACAGAGTGCCAGAGAAGGCCTCTAGATTGGATCTCGTGGTTCTAGAACTTGCAGCGGCGAAAACTATTTTCTCTCGACTCCCCTAGGGTTTTTGGGAGTTTAGAGTATTTATAGAGCTGAAGGTCGGTGGAGGGCATGCCTATGGTCCCACTACCCACCCGGGCGTGTTAGGGGCCTCTGGCGTGCCCTGTTGCCTAGTGGGCCCCATAGAGCCCCTCTGGTGTACCTCCTGGGCCTCCTGGGTGTCTTTTGGGCAGAAAAAATTCTCCAAAAAGTTTCGTGCCATTTGGACTCCATTTGGCATTGATTTTTTGTGAAGTAAAAAAACAAGCAAAAAACAACAACACGCATTGGGCACTATGTCAATAGGTTAGTCCCAAAAAATGATATAAAGTTGCTATAAGATGAATATTAAACATCCAAGTTTGATAATATAATAGCATGGAACAATAAAAATTTATTGATACGTTGGAGACATATCAGCATCCCCAAGCTTAATTCTTGCTCGTCCTCAAGTAGGTAAATGATAAAAATAGATTTTTTTGATGTGGAATGCTGCCTAACATGTTCATCACATATTCTTTTCTTTTGTAGCATGGACATTTGAACTTTAGATGATTCAAAGCAATAGTCTATAATTGACACGAGGACATCATTACTCAAGCATATCAACAAGCAACCATGTCTTTCAAAATATCAACACTAAAGAAAGCTATCCCTAGCCCATTATGCTCGATCATTGATCCATTCATGAAACACACTCAAATATTAACATGCCCAATGCACAAGTATGATAATACTGTTCCTAGTTCACTACTGCACGATGCTGCTAACGCGACACTACAATCAGAGACCCTTGGATGAAACTATGTGCGATGCATTAATCACAAATGGTGACGTAATAAAACAGTCAAAAAATATACAAAATGTTTGCGATGGCGGAGACAACAAACACGTTTCAGATTATAGGTGCGTGTGCGATGCGTGGCATATAGTTCACTCGAATGAATTGTTTGTGATGAGCTTAACAATAGAAACGGACAACCAGATGAAGGTGTGTGCAATATACAACATACCGTTCACCCGGATGAACTATTTGTGATTAGGCAAGACAACAGAAATGGTTGGGTAAATCAAGGTGTGTGTGCGATTGACGACATACACTTCACTCGAATGAACTGTTCCTGATTAGACAACAACAACACAACAGAAATGGTCAGCCAAATCAAGATGTCTGCGATTGCCGGCATACACGTCACACAGATTAGCCACAACAAACAAAAACAGTTAGACAGATCAAGGTGTGTGCGCTAGAGGGCACACATTCTAATTAAAAGAAGCATGTGCGATGGTAATAATGAGCGCACACGGTTAATGGAACAAGACGCGTGCTGACAAATGCCACATACGCGGGTGAGAACATGTGTCCATGTTACGCCATCTGGAAATAGTGCCGCACTTCGAAACTAGAACTGTCAATAAATTTTGAGCTTGCGTCCCGTCACATTCCAAATCACTACCACACTATATTTAATTGCGAACATGTTCACACCGATCAAAACCTAAACGGTTTCTCACTTAGGAGTGTATTAGTACTCGGTTATAAATACTTCCTACTCCAAGATGACTGCACATTCCTCCTCAACTCCTCATCCACAAAAACAAACAAGTCTTTCATCGTCATTCCCTTGCGTCTGTCATGGCCCACATGAGTTCTGGGTCGAGAGATTACTACTAGGGAGAGGCGAGCATGGAAGTAGAAGCATGAGAGATGTCCCGCCTCGCCATGAAAGCAACTGGCATGTCCCGCCGCACCACCGTAGCAGCACAGAGGTCCCTTCGCACCGCCGAAGCAGCATAGAGGTCCCGCCGCGCCGTTGATGCAGCAGGCTGGTCCGGCCACGCCACGGAAGTAGCAGAGATGTCCCACCGCGCCGCGAATGCAGCAAAAAGGTCCTCCCGCGCCGCGGCGGCCTGGGAAATTGTCTCGCGGGCAGGAGAGGACTCTCGCAGGCGCATGCGTGCTATGCTCGATGACCTGATGGATCGGATCTCCGGCTGGATGAAGCTGCATGACGAGATGAATGCATCATTTGAAAATGCTACCACCGTCATCCGGGGACTAGGAGAGGACAAGGTGAAGCTACGCACTGAGTGTGACCTGCTGAGGGAAAAGATCGCCGAAAGGGCGAAGGAGCATGAGGAGACCACTGCCTTGTTGAAGAGGACATGCATCATCATCAGGAAACTTATGGACGAGAATGTCATGCTCCGCATCGAGCGTGAAAGGCCGATGGAGGAATCCATAGATGCTGCCAAGCAGCGTATTGAGGACATGAAAGAGATCATCGCCGCTCACCGTGAGAACTAGTCTCCGTGGCCTTCCGCAACGCATCAAGAAAGTAGAGATCAACGAGCCAGATCGTTGTTTGTGTCTTCCTTCTTCTTTTGCCCTTGTGTATTTCGGGCGTTGCCGCATGTGGCATTTTTAATTATCTTCCTAAATATGTAAGACAATTGTTATCCACTGTCATCGTCCTTATATTTTCATATCAGTCTTGCTATAAGTCGCAGTCGATGTTATATATGTCCGTCAGATCTTACATCAAGATTCGTGCAAAATTTTCTGCACTAAAGCATGTGCTTGTAGTTCAAATTTGAATTATGCGCATTAAATGTCTGGAAACTTAATTAATGTATAAAAAAGGCCAAATGAACCCAGAATAATTCCAAAGTTAACCATGAAACTCCTATTGGTCTATGTTGCCTCTATAAAAAAATCAAGGCGGGAAAAGGTGGCGTATGTCGTTCCGCACACGGAGGTTGTTGGGGATATAGCTACTAGGTATGACCCGCCCAGGAGGGGCCGGGTCAACCCCAATGGCGGGTTACAAAAGAAGCCCAGTAATATTCAAGGTGATGTTTTATTAAAGACTTGTAGAAGGCCTAAGCCCAGAGGCGGCTTAAGGCCCAATATTGTAAACCGCCGTATGTAAAGAAAGACTTGTAAAGAAAGGCATATAAAGAAGTCACCGAGCCGGACACATTTTATGAGCCGGCCGGGACTCTGTAGGCCGCCAGGTGTCAACCCGTGTATATAAGGGGATGACCCGGCGGCGGCTTAGGACAGGAAACAACAACTCGAAGCCAGGCAAAGCGGATTCGCTCCCTGGTCATCGAAATCCCAGCAATTCCAACACAACTAGACGTAGGCTTTTACCTTCATCGTAAGGGGCCGAACAAGTATAAAACCTCTCGTGTCCTTTGTCCCAATTAACCCCTTTAAGCTTCCTAGTTGCGATGGCCCTACGACTAAGTCCTTTTGCTAGGACATCTGCCGTGACAATTCCACGACAATTGGTGCCCACCGTGGGGCCAGCGCACGGTGGATTAAGTTCTTGAAGGGCAACTTCGAAGGGCTCAAGGGATATGCTGTGGGCCGGATGACCAAGAGTCGTCGCGGCAAGCTCTACATCGACAACGAAGGCTGGGGCCCTGAGGCCAGCTCAATTGAGTACGGGTACCGCGTCCCCTTTGGCGGAATCCATGTCTTCATCGGCCAGATCGGCGAGTTGGGCCCTAAGCCGGACGTCTGCACCAACCTCATCGAGACGGCTCAGCGTGCGAGGTCTGCCCGGGCCCAACCTGCCGTAAAGCATGCCTTTGTGGGTTGCATCCATGGAGGTGAGTTCTGTGAAGGATCAGTGGATGGCGGTGAGACGACCATCTGTTCCGACGGTGAGTCGTCCTCAGGCGAGACGGATTCTTTGTATCAGCTACAAGATGGCGTGCTTGGGGCTGTTCCGATGGCAGCAGTATTCCGGACCTCTCTGAGCCGCCAAATTGAGCCGGAGTCTTCATGGCTGGCACTCAACCCGGGCAGAACTCCACGGCTGCAGCAGCAATAACCACTAGGTCGGCAGCGGCCGGGTCAGGAGACCCCGCGTGCCCCCCGGCTCAGATGCTAATGGACCTCATGGATAAGTTGACGGCTCTGTTGACTGCTGTGGTGGAGCCGGCGGATAAGGCTCAGCATGACGCGGAGGTGGCACGGCTACGCAAAGAGATGGCACAGGCCAAGGAAAATTTAGCAGCAGAAGAGGGCAGGATGGCCGCAGAGCGGGCGGCTTTGGATGCTCGTGCTCAACAGCTTCAAGCGGAGACTTTCCGGCTCTCGATGGATCTAAACGCGTCAAACAAGGTCATGAGGAGAAGGCACCAGAAAACTCAGTCACGTCTGCCTCTGACGTACGATCCTAGGAATATTTTCCACACACCCGGGGCTGGTCCAAGTAACCCACCGGAGGCAAACCAGATCACGACACCCGGGGCTGGGGCGCCGGTTCAACCGCGGGCCATGGAACCACCTCGTATGAATACCTCTCCACCTCATTACACACCAATACCACCGGGTCACTTTTCTAACCCTTTGGAGAATCTCATTGCTGCATCGGCTCGTTTGGCGGCTCTCCCGATGGAAGGCGATTCTCCAACAGCAATTGAACCACGAAGGGTGAGAGAACTTCTTCAGACGGCTCTGGCGCAGCAGGATGCGTACTCTTACAGTCGAGACATAATCCATTCAACCCCTCGCCCGAGCCGGAGCTCGAGCTATAGCAGGCATATGGACTCAGCCGCTATGTCGAGCAACGTTCAACGCTGTAACCAACCGCATAGGCATGAGCCAGCGCAGGGTGGAGCCCTTAACTTGGCGGATCAGGAGAGAATCCGTCAAGAGGCTGAGCGGGCGGCTCAACTGGCAGTTGAGCAGGCGGCTCATTAGGCTTTTCCGGTTTATCCGGCAACCTCTGTTGAGGCAGGAGTAGCCACAAGAACAGGAGGTGTCCCTTGCTTGGTGCCGGCTATACGTAATGAGCGCTTGCCAAAAGACTTTAAGAGGCCTCGTAAGGTGCCTAATTACACGGCCGACTTATAGCCTGGGGCATGGATTGAAAGTTATGAGATGGCGATGGAGCTGTTGGAGGTCAGCAATGCAGCAATGGCTAAGTATTTCACTATGATGTTGGATGGAACAACTCACACTTGGTTGAAAGGGTTGCCACCCAATTTCATCAGCTCATGGGCGGAGTTAAAGACCCGGTTCGTTCAGAACTTCAAGGACACATGTAAACAACCTATGTCAATCGTGTACCTGACTAATTGTAAGCAAGAGGAAGGTGAGTCCACGACCCATTTGGTGCGCTGGGTCAAGGAGATAATACATTCATCTGATAAGATGGATGCCGGCTCTGCGGTCTTAATGTTGGAGAAAAATTGCCATTTTGAACCTCTGAAATAGAAGCTGGGGCGGCTCAAGCGTGACTGTAATGACATGGGCCAGTTGATGGCGGCCCTGGTCAAATATGCTGATTCTGACAGTACCAAGGATCCCGTGTCTGATGAAGAAAAAACAGGGAAGGGAAAGAAGAACGGCAACAGCAAGGGTCACCAGCATAACCCGGCGAATCAAGGAGGTAATAAACATAAGACAGACGAGTTTGTGTCTAACACCAATACACAGGGCAACAACCAACGGCGCAAGGGTAGGCCACCTCCTCGGTCAAGCGGGTCAGGTCCCACCCTCGAACAACTACTAAATGAACCTTGTCTAAGACACGACACCCGGGAGAAGCCAGCTACCCATCTGTGGAAGGATTGTACGATCATGAAGGCATTTAAAAATTCCAATATGTTTGATGGTAGCCACGGACCTAGCGGCGGTTCAGGCGGAGGAGGTTTTCATGGCCCGGGCGCCGGTTCAGGCATGGGCGGTTTTCATGGTCAGGGCCATCCGGGTAACCAGGGTAGCTATAATCAACAACCCGGCCAAAGTAATCAGCAGCAACAACAGCAACAGCCCGGGTATCAGAGTAATCCGAAACAATTGAATAGTGGGTAGTACCATGTATTTACCACTAGTTTATGCAAAAGGGACCAGAAGCTTCATAAGAGGGCTATCAATGCTTTTGAGCCAGCGATTCCATGTTACCTGAGTTAGTCAGAACAGCCTATTGTGTGGAGTAGGGAAGATCATCCTCCCTGGGTTGATAATCTGGGTCACTTGGCCTTGGTGGTGGCACCTCAGGTTGGTGGATATAAGTTCACTAAGGTACTCATGGATGGAGGCAGTAGCATCAACATCCTCTATTATGAGACGTTTTGTCGGATGGGGTTGACTGATAAGAGTCTTAAACAATCCAACATTGTTTTTCATGGTGTTGTGCCCGGTAAGTTGGCATACCCAGTTGGTAAGATTGAACTGGAAGTAGCCTTTCGGGATGAATATGATTCCAGGGCTAAGAAGTTAACTTTTGAGGTGGTTAAGATCAAAAGCCCATATCATGCTCTGTTTGGACGGCCGGCTTATGCCAAGTTCATGGCTCGTCCGTGTTATGTGTATCTGCAGCTCAAGATGTCGGGTTATAAAGGCACCATCATAGTACATGGAAGCCGGAAAATAGCCCTGGAATGTGAAGAAGGTGATGCCGCTTATGCTGAGTTTGTTTGTGCGACAGAGGAGTTAAAGTTTTATAAAGATAATGTTGACCCGACAGACATGACGTCTTTGAAGAAACCAACTATGGAGCATGAACCGGTGTTGAAATTCAAGTCAGCTGATGACACCAAGATGGTTGATTTTGTGCCTGGTGACTCATCCAAACAGTTCATCATCAGTGCCAACTTGGATCCAAAATAGGAAAGCGCGCTCATCGAGTTCATCCGTGAGAACTGGGACATCTTTGCATGGAAACCTTCTGACATGTCGGGTGTCCCGAGAGAACTCGCTGAGCACACTCTTAATACTGATCCGAAGTTTAAGCCGGTCAGGCAGTTTCTTCGACGGTTTAACGAGGAAAGGCGTAAGGCCATTAGAGAAGAGGTGGCCCGGCTCTTGGCGGCTGGGTTCATTGTTGAAGTTTTTCACCCAGAGTGGTTGGCTAACCCGGTGCTTGTACTCAAGAAGAATGGCACCTGGCGTATGTGTGTGGATTACACCAATTTGAACAAGGCTTGTCCAGTCGATCCTTTTGCTCCCCCTCGTATTGATCAGATCATTGATGCTACGGCGGGTTGCGAGCGTTTGAGTTTTTTGGACGCATATTCAGGTTATCATCAGATCAATATGGCAGTTAAGGACCAGGAGAAGACAGCTTTCATCACTCCGTTTGGAGCCTTCTGCTATGTGTCTATGCCTTTTGGGCTGAAAAGTGCCCAGGCGACTTATCAACGATGTGTACAGAATTGTCTTCACAGTCAGATTGGGCATAACGTTCATGCTTATGTGGATGACATAGTGGTGAAATCCAGAGAGAAGGTGACCTTGGTAACTGATCTGAAGGAGACCTTTGATAACCTCCGGGTCTATAAGATGATGCTTAACCCGGCCAAATGTGTTTTTGGAGTCCCAGCTGGCAAACTTTTGGGTTTTTTGGTGTCTAATAGAGGTATTGAGGCTAATCCAGAGAAAATTAAGGCAATTACATCTCTGGCCAAACCGGTGTGCATCAATGACGTTCAGTGTTTGGCGGGTCGCGTCGCTGCCTTAAGCCGGTTCATAAGCCAGTTGGGGGATAAGGCGATGCCTTTGTATCGAATGATGAAAAAGGCGGATGACTTTGTCTGGAGTGATACTGCTAACTCTGCTTTTGAGGATCTGAAGGAACAGCTCGCTGAGCCGCCGGTTCTTGCTGCTCCAGTTGAGAAAGAGCCATTGTTGTTATATGTAGCTGCTAACTCACGTGTTGTCAGTGTGGCCATTATTGTGGAGCGCAAGGAGCCTGGCAACGAAGATTCAGTCCAACGGCCGGTTTACTACATCAGTGAGGTGCTCATTGAATCTAAACAAAGATATCCACATTGGCAAAAGCTCGTTTACGGGGTGTTCATGGCAAGCCGAAAGCTCAAGCATTACTTTCAGGGTCACCCAATCACTGTGGTTAGCTCTGCTCCTCTAGGAGACATCATTCAAAATAGAGAAGCCACATGACGAGTCGCCAAGTGGGCTATTGAACTTGGGTCTCATGGTTTGAAGTATATGCCACGTACTGCGATCAAGTCTCAAGCGCTGGTTAACTTCATTAATGACTGGACAGAGTTGCAGATGCCAGAGGAGAAACCAGACAACACGTATTGGATGATTCATTTTGATGGGTCCAGACAGTTGGAAGGCTCGGGGCTGGAGTTATTTTAACTTCTCCTCGAGGGGACAAGTTTTGTTATGTGTTGCGATTGATGTTTCCTTGTACTAATAACGCAACAGAATATGAAGCCTTGCTCCATGGTCTTCGAATGGCTAAAGAGATGAGTCTGAGCCGGGTCCGGTGCCTTGGCAATTCATATTTGATGGCTCAATAGGTGTCACACAAGTGGGATTCCAAGGATCCTCTCATGGCGGCTTATCGCCGCGAGGTCGACACTGTTGTAGGGCATTTCAAGGGTTATCAAGTGTAACACATTGACCGCAGAAAGAATGAAGCAGCCGATGCCTTAAGCCGGTTGGGATCTCAGCGTAAGCCGGTACCACCTAACACCTTTTTGGATGTTTTACATAACCCGTCTGTTAAGTTGCCTATAGAGCAAGATTTGGCCATTCCTGACCCAGAGGCACAGTTAGTGGCGGCTACTCATGTTATTCCAGATTGGACAGTACCGTTCCTGGCTTACATGACCCGGGGCGAGTTACCGGAGGACGAAACCCTGGCCCGACAGATAACCTGGCGGTCCAAGTCAATGACGATTTCTGATGGGGAGTTGTATCACCGCAGCGTCACTGGAGCGTTTCAGCGTTGTATTTATCCTGAAGAAGGTCAAGAAATACTTCGTGAGATCCATGAAGGGGATTGTGGTCATCACGCCAGGTCAAAATCTCTTGTGGCCAAAGCTTTTCGTCGTGGTTTTTACTGGTTAACGGTTCACGCTGATACAGAGGATCTGGTCAGTAGGTGTGATGGATGTCAAAAATTTGCACGACGAGCGCATGTACCGGCTCAAGAGTTGCGGATGATTCCAATCACTTGGTCGTTTTCAGTTTGGGGGCTTGACATGGTTGGACCTTTCAAAAGGTCTAAGGATAAAAAGACACATCTTTTAGTGGCAGTTGACAAATTCACAAAATGGGTTGAGGCAGAGCCAGTGAGTAAGTGTGATGCAACCACGACGGTTCAGTTCATGAAAAAGGTGATTTTTCGCTTTGGTTTTCCACACAGCATTATCACTGACAATGGCACCAATTTGTCCCAAGGTGCTATGGAGAAGTTTTGTCAACGTGAGCATATCCGGCTTGATGTTTCTTCCGTAGCTCACCCTCAATCTAATGGTCAGGCTAAGAGAGCAAATCAGGAAATCTTAAAAGGTCTCAAGCCCTGGCTTATGGTTCCCTTACAACGGATGCCGGGTTGTTGGGTCGAGGAATTACGCTTGGTGTTGTGGAGTATCAACACCACCCCTATCAGGTCTACAGGTTATACACCTTTCTTCATGGTTTATGGAGCGGAAGCGGTGCTACCTAGTGACATCCATCATGACTCGCCTCACGTAGCGGCTTACGTTGAAGCTAATAATGAACAAGCCCGACAGGATGCACTTGACTTGTTAGATGAGGAGAGAGACTTGGCGGCGGCTCGATCAGCAATTTATCAACAGGACCTGCGCCTTTATCACAGCCACCGGGTTAAGTCCAGGACCTTTCAAGAAGGTGTCCTAGTGCTCCGGCTCATCCAGGATCTGTCGGATGCACACAAACTATCCCCGCCTTGGGAAGGACCCTTTGTGGTCAGCAAGAATTTAAACAATGGGTCATATTACCTCATTGACGTTCGAGAGCACAAAGACTCACGTAAGTCGGAGGAGGAGACCCGCCGGCCATGGAACATTGCTCAACTTCGGCCATACTACACCTGAGCTACCGGCTCTCGTCATATACATACTTTGACGTTGTATATATTATGATAAGTAATAAAGCAGGACCTCTACCTTTTTCCTCTTCAAAGATCATATATCTCTACTATTTTCACTATTTACATGACTATTAAGGAGCTGATCATATCTGAATCTAGTTTAACCTTTTTGGTCCGGTTTATGATCGTATTCGAATCTAGCTGTAAACCTCATGGTCACTTGGGGGCTTCCTGTTCAAACATAGGTCGTATTCGAACCAAAGAGAACATAGCTGTCGTAACCCTCTTGATCGGCTCAAAGCCAAACTCACTAGTGGGCTTCTTGATCGTATCTGAATCATAGCTTAACCCCTTCTGGGTCCGACTTGGATCGTATTCGAATCAGGGTCATTAAAAACCTCTCAAGGTCATTTGGGGGCTTCCTATTCAAACATAGGTCGTATTCGAACCAAAGAGAACATAGCTGTCAGTACCCTCTTGATCGGCGCAACGCCAAAGCCACTGGGGGCTATATGATCGTATTCGAATCTTAGCTTAACCCCTTTGGTACGGTTTATTGATCGTATTCGAATCAGAAACCCCCAAATTTATGTTGTTGGAAATCTACTATTTTGTCTTACTAGTTTTTTTATTGTCTCAAATTTAAATTATCAGTATGGTTTTTATTTAAGCCGGCTTGATTATTTTACAATAAGCCGCCAAAGGCCCGATGGTCATCAGGTGTATGGAAGCATTGACTTCTCAAAAAGATTGGGTCATCAACCTCATCATTCGGATCATGAAAACCGGCAGTCCAGAAACACAGGTATGACAGTGTTGTTCACGAACAGGTTTTTTCAGCCTTATTTATCTTTTCAAATAAAGACATATACCGGGTGTTTTTGACCCGTCCGGTGTTAAACCGCCAGGCTAGCTCTTTCATTTTTTGTAGGAGCAAAGTTAAAAGATTGCATATATAATCATAGATGTGACGCATATATATATTGACATCAGGAGCAAAGAGTCATACGCGGCATCTTATGCACGATGGCATAGGCAAAATATGTAGTTTTTAAACTAACCTATTACAAGGCATTAAAGAGCCCAAAAGGTTATTGTTTCTCTCTCTTAAAACAGGTCCTAAGCTAAAAGCAGGATTGTCCAGATGGTTATGACTCCCCCCTGTCCGGTTCATCTCCCTCCACTGGTTGAAAGCCGGAATTAGACCAGTCAAAGCCGTTCAAAGCAATGAACTCAGCCTCATCATCAATTAAGCCGGCCGGGTCAATCTCTGGGGCAAATGTATGTTGGCGAACCGGCGGGATAAGATCCTTCACTTTATAAGAGGGAGTCGCCATCTTCTTATTCTCCAAATCAAACCCAGCTGATATTTATCAATGTTGGTCTCATCTCCAAGAACGGTAGCTTGAGGTCGAACTCCCCCCACGCAGGCAATGAAGTCATCCTTCTCAAATAGATTCCCTTCTTCCTTCACGGTAGGGTACCCCTTAGCTACATCCGCCAGGTCTAGATCTGGCACCCAGGCTTTGGAGCGGCTCAGGGCAGTCAAGGCCCAGGCTCTGGCACATGATCGTTTGACCTCTTGAAACCTGACGGGTAAGATCGATAATTTCTTCAAAATGTCACTCAGCCGGTTGGGTCCTTGGTTGGCAGGGGAGATAGCAGCAAGTGCTCGTTGAGCGCTAGTATACAATTGTTCCACTAAGGTATAAACCGCCTTTAGTTTGGTCACACTATCTTGGCTCAGATTTTGGCTTCGTGGACCTACGAGTTATTTTCAACAAAGGTTCAGCAGGTGGTTTATATTCCTGGTCAAAAGAAGGTATAAGTGATTAATATAGATGACTTACCAAAGATGGCGGAGACCATTTGAGACACCCGGTTCTTTAAGCCGGTGAGCTCTGTAGTAACCTCCTCAAGAGCTGCCTCAGCTGTTTCAGCATGTTGTATCAGCAACGTCTTTTATTCGGCCCAAGATTTATTCTTTGCAGTCAAGCTAGTTTTCCATTTTTCTGTCTCAGAGAGACTCAATTGGAGTTTAGAGTCAGCAGACTTGATTTCTGCCTCTTGATCCGCCAGCCGGGTCTTTGCATCAGTTAATTGGGAGCCCAATTCAGATAAGGCGTTCTACAAAACATATACAGGTGTGTCAAGGCTTAAACTAAAAGTTATTAGGGTTCAAGTCTCAAGTACTATGCACCGCAATACCACTTGACACTTGGGGGCTAATGTCTACCAAAGCAATTCTTTATGACTCTTGTATGTTTCAAGTCCCAAGTGCTTTACAAAGTAACAATATTTGGCACTTGGGGGCTAATGCATGATATTTAGAAAGTTTATCAAGATTGAGCAGGATTGCAATACTTATTGGGGCTAGTAAAAGACAGTTATGAAGTTAAGTACCAGTTCATTTATGATAAATTGAGCCGGCCCTTGGGGACTACAGGTGAATTTTACGCTACTCTATTGAACTTTCGAAAGTCTTAGCGACAAAGTATCAACCTATATCATAAAGTCTACAGATCATTCAGGGTCATCATCTGAAGACTTGGGGGCTGGTAGAGTATAAGTAAGCCAGAAAACATACCTCATATTTTAGCTGCAGTTGCTTGACCATCTCAATTTCCGAATCACGGCTGGAATGCACATGAGTGAGATAGCCTGACAATATGTCATTGGCATTCAGATGAGTGTAGTGAGAGATGTCAAACTGTACTTTCTGCCTTTCTAAGGCCTCCTGTTTGGCAGAATACCTGGCTAGCACAGTCGGATTACCCGGCACAACAAATCTGCTGCCAGTGATCAGAACATCATGATCAGAAGACGTTGGCGGATTAGCTGAACCGGATGGTCTGGCGGTAGAGGGATTAACAACGATATCATCAGCTGACGGCTCAGGAGGGTCTAATTGAGTATCAACAACTAGGTTTTCTGGTGCTTCAGTTCGAGGGGGAGAAGTTGGCATGGCCGGTTCAGGTGCAAGAACTGACAGGTCTTCTGCCGGTTTAATCACCTTGGCCTTCTTGGACTTGGCTTGACCACTAAGAAAGATTTGGTGAGACAATTAGTACAATGATGCAGTTTTAAAGACACAGAGGAAAGATGATTTTTTCCTTACCCAGGGGCAGTCTTGAAGGCCAGAAATTGAGTCTGAGATGAGTCGCCAGAAGAGCGAGAAACCTCCTGTAAAAGGTAAAATAAAGTCAGTGAGGCAAGGGAATAGATTCATTAATGAAAGCAACAGATGAAGATGAAATAAACCTCATTCTGGCGCTTCAGAGGAGTTTGTTGTAAAACGGAAGGCGGTTCATCGTCGTCATTATTCTGGGCCTGACGGCGGCTCTCATGTTGCTACTTTTTCAAAAGAAAATGAGGGTCCAAATAAGCCAAAGGGTGCGAAAACCTTACTTTCCGGGTTACCAGTCGAAGTTTCTGTCTTGGCAAATGGGCTGAGTCGGAGGAAATAGTTACCTCTTCTTCTACGACCTGGCTGGCCCCCGTGTCGTCCTGGAAATAGTCAGTGTCAATAAGGTTATTAAAAAACTGGCCAAGGGAGTCAAGGGCTACCTCCGACTCAGTATCATCATCAAGCTTTAGCAGGTCTGAAGCAGTGCTCCTTTTCTTCTTGGACCTCCGGGTCGTCTTCCTGGTGGCTATGGCGGCGGCTCTAGCCTTCTTGGCAGCTTCATGGTCATACTTGGCTTTCCAGAAGTCGGATTTGGCCTATAAAAAAATAAACAGGATAAAAGGTCATGCAAGTATTTAAAACTACTGAGGAAAACACAAAAAGAGAAAGAGGTCAGGGGTTTCTTACCTCTAGTGCCGGGTTAAGTTACAGAAGGGGTTTAACCCAACCTTACTATAGTCCTCATACTTGCCGTTCACAAGGATGGTTGACATTGAAACAATGTCTTCTTCAGTTAATTGTACAGAGTTGTAACACAGAGAGTCATTTGGGCCTCCGCCATATTCATACATCAATTTGGATCGACGGCTTAGAGGAATTACCCGCCACGAGATCTAGCAACGGATCAAATCAACTCCGGTTAATCCATTCCCCAGTAAGGCATTGATATTTTTAATAGATGGAATAAGCTTCTTGCATTCAACATCAGTAAGCTTATCAAGGAGCACAAACTTGGAATCCAGACGCTCCGCGCGATAACCTGGCAGTGGTTTTTCATTGGCTGGAGACGTATCTCGGCAATAGAACCAGGTCTGATTCCAATCTTTGGGATGACTCGGTAAGACTATTAAGGGAAAGACGGCGCCGTGTCGGTGCTGAATTGAGATTCCGCCAAGTTCCAAACTAGGGCCATTGGTACACTCATTCTGGCGGTTCAGATAAAAGTACTCTCTGAAGAGTTCCACAGTCGACTCTTCTTGAAGATACACCTCACAGAGAACTTGGAAATTGCAGATGTTGGATATGGAATTGGGTCCAAGATCTTGAGGGTGGAGTTTGAAAAAATGAAGAACGTCTCTGAAAAACTTCGAGCCGGGTGGTGAAAAACCCCGATTCATGTGGTCAGAGAAGACAATAACTTCACCGTCTTTGGGATTAGGCCGTTCCTCGTCCGGGTTAGGTGCACGATAAGACATAACATTTTTCCTTGGAAAAAATCATATGGTGAAGAATTCCTTCAAGGTATCTTCGGTGACTGTGGATGGGACCCAGTTGCAAACAGTCGATGCTTTTGACGGCATGATGATCAAAGGACAAACTAAAAAGAAAGTAACGTGCTGGTTCAATTCAATGGTAAAGTTAAATAATGATGGTGCAAATGAGTAATGGTGGCTTAAGTAAGGGCTAATGTCATATAAAGGGAAAAGTGAGCCGGAGTCATAAGCCGCCATGACTAAAGATATTCAAAGGATGCTAAAAATAGAAAATGGTTAAGTGTTGGCACAAACAAGTTTACCAAGCTGTTATTATTATTTTGGATCAAATGGCCGTTCTGAAAAGAAAATATTATGGACCTAAAAAACTACGTACAAATGAGTTCGTGAGTTATAATGAGGCATCGGTACAGGAAAAAGGGATCTACTGGTATAAAAATGGACACAAAACAACTACCGCACGAGTTAGGTGTTCCTTTTTGATCAAAAGAGGATGCGGAGAAAGAACTACAAGAAGATCCGTGATGAACAATGAAGAACACCGATGAACTCGCAAACCCTAATGCAGATCTAAAGGTGTGAGAAGGCAAGAACTTACGGATGCAACTGTTGCGGAGGGTCATCGCCGTTTCTCTGGACAGCTCAGGGTGATGCAATGGCCGAGCTTGAGGATGACGATGAGCGCTGTGGCGGCGACAGAGATTGACACTACAAAAAAATACACTTCCGTGATGATACGTGTTTGTCATAGTAGGTCGCTTTTTTTGTCATGCATGTACATCCATGACAAATTTATGACACAATCAAGATAGTCATACCTGTGCTGTCGTATAAGTGTTCCATGACATTACCAAAATTATCATCACGGAAGTGTCCACTTCCATGACAATAAATCGCGCGTCGCAGAAGTGCTTTCGTCAAGGGTGACCGACACGTGGCATCCACCGTAACGGAACGCCGTTAAGCTATCGGGTCGGGTTTTGGATCCGATAACCCGTTAACAGCCCTGACCAATAGGGATTTTCCACGTGTAAAATCATCATTGGCTAGAGGAAACACGTGTCGGCTCATCATTGGGATAGATGTCATCCACTCACTGGACAGAAGGCGCCTATGATACGTCGACACGTGGCACGGCCCAACAGTGGCCCATTCCTGTGAAAAGGCCGGCCCATTTGACTTGGTCAAAAGCTGGCGGGCCGGCCCATGGAAAGCCTGTTAACGGCTTGTTCGCATATAGCCCATTTACAGCCCGCTAACCCAAGGCCCGTCACGCCCTATCCGAATTAGGCCCAGTAGCGTCATCTGGGCCGTCCAATAGATTCCAGCCTGTTTTCACTTCTGGCCCATGTATAGCCCATGACGTCTTTCGGCCCATATGAGGCCCTTTGTAACTCTTGGGCCATTAGCAGCCCGTGCTGAAACTGGCCCGTAATGAACAGTGTATCACTTTACACCCATTAATTACCCGTGGTGAAACTGGCCCGTAATGAACAATGTATCACTTTACACCCATTAACGGCCCGTTATTCCGTTGGGCCGTCTCCAGCCCATGTTATCTTTCGGCCTTCTGAGAGCCCATTTATTCTTGGGCTCATTTCCAGCATTCGTTTACTTACGACCCGTTACTGTCATTTTCTGCTTGTGGGCCAAATTCAGCCCGTGGTTACAGTCGGCCCGTTTGTGGTCCGTTAATACGTTGGGCCGTTTTCATAGCGTCATCAAATATGGCCTATTAACGATGGCCCGTTATGGTCGGCCCATGAAAGGACGATTCCAACTCTAGCCCGTTTACGGCCAGAATGCGGTCTGTTTGGCCCATGTTTGGCCAATCGATCATACGGTCCGTATAAGGCCCATTGATGATACGGCTCGTAGAAGGCCCATTGATGATATGGCCCGTAGAAGGCCCACTGTTTCTACGGCCCATAGAAGGCCCACCGTTTCTACGGCCCGTAGGAGGCCCAATGTTACTAAAGTAAATATTAGCCCATGGTTATTGTGGCCTAGTTTTAAAAAATAGGTTATTGCAGCCACTAGGAAACCATAGAAAAAGAACTGCACTGACTACAAGCAAACAAATAAACAAGACAACAAGGAAATAAATAAGCAAGCAACTTACACTAGGCTATCATGGCTATTACACATATTACATCCACTGGGCATCAAAGTTCGCCACCAGTGCAAATATAGGGAACACAGCAGCATATAAACGCCGCAGCAAAACAAGTCCAGAACTGAAACCACTTCAGAAGAGCTCAAGAAACAATATCCTGGGTACCCATAATGCTGGCAAGATGCTTAGCAAGCTTATTAAGTTTCTCTTGTTTGGCGCTTAAGTCCTCCAACGCTTGATGTTGCACCAGAAAGTATGCATCTGAATTCTGCAGGGACTTCCTCAGTCCTTCGGCTTCCTGTTGCATAACATCTGATCGGTGTCTTTCAACTTGAAGTTGAGACTCAAGAAGCCGAACTGATTCAGGCAATGAGTTCGAAGAGCTGGTGCCAGCAGTGGTAGCCAGTAACTCGAAAACTACATCAAGACATGACTTTGGGGTTGTCTCAGTGCCTTCAATGTAGTTTTTATCAGCTTTCTTGGAGACCAACAAGGATTTCTCACTATCTTGAACCTTATCTGCATTACTTCCTTTACCATGGCATAACAGGGTACTCTTCTCCAATATTTTATCCGCGTTCTAAAAGAGAAACAAACAAACACATCTCAGGTTTACAATGTAGTATATGAAACTCATTTTGGTAAACCAGTTCAGTAGTAAGGTGGACAGGATAACAACATGAAACAAACATATATCTATGTAGTATGGTCACTGTATGGTCTATATCATTCTAGTTTATGTTGCTAAATCAAGATAGATACAGTTCGAATCATATCTATTTAAGACAAAGCAGCATAGACAGAATATAAGTGTGGGAAACTACACAGCAATAACAACACTTGTAATGTGCATGGCATGAGAACATATAACTGTTTATTCAATTGAAACTGAAATCAACATAGAGCAAGTTACAACAGCAAACAGCCAAACACGTTGAAGAAACAGGTTTAAAACATACCTGTTGCACCATTGAAGTTTCAATTGCATCCTTTAAATTTGAAATTAGTTGGTATCAGTAAATATAGTGATGCAAGAGCAAAGTAGTATGAACCATAGCTACGGAACCTGACCTGAGAACAATTCTTCTTCTGCTTTAAGCATTGACTTCGGGTTCGGAGTGGTGGTCCTCGTGATTTGGGCACTGCAGTTGCCTTACTAACTGCTCGTGTTTGGGTGCTCTGTGGTGGAGACGGTGTTGTGTCAACAGGAACTGGGTGTCTATCTGCTGGGGTTGGGGTTAGAAGGGGTGTAGCTGGTTCTCTGTCCAACTGGGTAGGGTACAATCTGCATGAGTGTGGGTTATGTGTGGTGGGGCTGGTTCTTGGGCAAGTACAACCGTGGTTCTATCTGCATCAATAGGTAGCACGATCTTTTCTGAAGACCGTGTTTTTACTCCCACAGATACTGCCATCACTCCCTCCAATTGAAATGGCTGATAAACAAGAAAATTAATTGAATGTACAGACATTGTAAGATAGACAGGTGCAATGGATAGTAGGGAAGAAAACAGGGCATGAAATAATTCACATTTATGTTGTCTAAGCAAACAGAATAGCAGGACATAATTTCACATATATGATGGCTAATTAAACAGGATAGCATGACACAATTTCACATGTATGATGACTAACTAAACATGATAGAATGACATACTTCAAAATATGATGACTATGTAAACATGATGACATGATATAACTATATGATGTGTCTATTAAAGTGGTTGGCATGCCATAAATCACAAACATGCCGTTGATGGAAACATGATGGCATGATATAATTCACGGATAGAATGACATAACTTAAATATGATGACTATGTAAACAGGATGAGATGATATAACTATATTATGTCTTTAGAAAATGGGTTGGCATGCCATAATTCAGATACATGCTGTCTATGTAAACATCATGGCATGACATAATTCAAATATATGATTTATATACTAAGGAAGTGAGCAGAGGGCAATCACATATATGATGTGTCAACTAAGGAGATGGCATTCAATATTGTGTATATGATGTAAAAACTAAGCATTGTAATACAAGATATGCATTATATGAGTAATATAACCCTGCCAAGTTTGAGCATACACCTCAGGGGGATAATAGGACTGGTCATCTGCCTCTGTATCCTCCTCTGAAGAGCTATCTGTAACTAGCAAGATATCTGCTTCAGCAGGTAGCATTGTCTGCTCTGAAGACCTTGTTTCCACTCCAGATTTTTCCACGACGGTGCCAAATGGCTGATGCACAGGAAGAATAATTGAATGTACTAAAATTGTTGACAAATTTAACACGTAATAAAAAAATGATGGCATGATATAATTCACATATAAGATGACTGGCTAACCAGGGTGGCATTGCAAAATTCACATATATGATGCCTGGCTAGACAAGATGGCATTGCATGATTCACATATACGATAAAGAAACTAAACAGATGGCATTGACACAAAGCATGTCTAAACTAAGTAGATGACATCTTTAATGTATACAGTAAGCAATGCAAGGCACCATATGCATGATATTACCAACATCAGCATGCCAAGTTAGAGCAAAGACCTCACGGGGTAAATAGGAGTGGTATTCTCCTTCTGAATCCCCCTCATAACAGTTATCTTCCTCTTGATTATGATCCGAAATGGGTGGAGGGGGGCTGCCTTTGTACCCACCATGGGACGACGTCTGCATGAAATTTTATTGCCACACAAGGCTCGTCTCTTTTGCTCTACATGATCAGTTCCATTGTGTACAATAACTGGCATGCATAGGAATAAAACATAGTGAGATTATGTAAGGAGTGCATGCACAAATCCAGAGTGATGGTAGCAAACTGTGGATAGACCCAAAACCAATGATAGCAAGCAGATAATAGATTTAGTTAAAAATATACAGATAATGGCTCCTTTAATGTTTGTTTGCACGCAACATGAAACTCATAGTAGACACCGGAGATTAACCAGATAGTAGACAGATAGTACTGATTGCTGCCCCAATATGTACCCCACAACCATTTAAAAACTCAAGTTTCAGCATTAGTTTGGACCTGACTCGGAGTCTAATAGGTGAACACGACGATAATGTAGCATGTCATCATATTAAGCGACGCATAACGTAAGCAGACACGTAAGAGTGCGACCTCTCTTGCGGACCCGTGTAGTCCTCAAGGTCATCTGCTCATTTGATGATGGTAATGCAGTTGCCATGGCTGCCGGCGGCGGGGAACAAGATCTGAGGCGGCGAAAGACAGTCTGGAGAGCGGACCCATGCTGTGGTGAACCCTTCCGTCGTTGGAGCAGCTGAGCTGGGGTGGAACACAGCGCCGCAGGAGCAGGACAAACCACACAAGGTTTTCTTTGACACATATCTGTAACAGAAGTAATTGAGTAAGGGCTTGTTTGAATTTGGGGATTCTAACAATGCAGGGATAGGAAATAGACAGGAATAGGATAGGAATGCATGTGCAAAATAGAGAATTTAAAAACACAGGATTTCTGCCAATCTGGGTGTTTGATTCACAACAATTGGAAGATCACAGGATGCAAAAAGCATGGTGATATTAAGTCAAACCACAAGAAAATGTACGGTTATAATGCTATTATGCTACTATCTCTTAGTCTTGTGCTTGATGAATAGGAATATGAAAAGGAGGAGAAGTGGAAATTAGAATTCCTACGGGTTTTCTTTCAAGGAGACACTAAAGGAACAAATCCTACAGTTTTCCTTTGCTCCATTCCTTTGCACCAAATTCATGAAAAGTAGTACCATAGGAAACTTTCCAATTCCGATGTTTTTCATTCACTTTTCCTTTCAAGCACTGGCGATTCTAGTAGGCAGGCTTGAGCAAGGAAAATCCTACACTAAAAAATTGTTTTTGTGCTACTTCTATTACTTTGGACCCAGGCCACTGCCATACTAGCTCAACTCCCAGGCCCATCGACAAATGCACAGCTCAAACGCGTAGAGATAAATAATGATGGCGTTCAAGAGAGTCTGTCACGGATAGCTAAGTTTCCTGGTACCTCACTGCTTGTCATATAGTAGGATAAAATAACCGTATTTCCTGTTACTACGAGTGCTCAGTGGACAATATATATAACATGTAGAGTAAAAAAGAGATGCAAAAAGTGTACAACCTCTTTGGCGAAGCCATGTCGATCTCATCGTGATTGGGTTGGCCGGTGAGGATGCTCCGGCTGACTTGGCTGTCGGAGGAGCGGAAGAAGATCTTAGGCGTCTGGAGATGGAGCCCGAGGTACTGCTCCGCTGTGATGGAGGGTTTCGTCATTGGAGCAGCTCTGGTGAGTCGTACGACATCGAGGCTGAAGCAGGACAAGAGAGACAACGAACAACATTAACCTGAGTGGAATTCTAATAGCATCTCCAATACATGATGTAAAATACATAAACACAAAGTGCTAGATGTAAAATACATCAGCCGCTCATCTCTGAACTTAACTGTCGAAACTGAATTTAACTGCCGAAACTGAACTTAACTGTCGAAACTGAACTTAACTGTCGAAACTGAACTTAACTGTCGAAACTGAATTTTGCTGTCGAAACTGAATTTTGCTGTCGAAACTGAATTTTGCTATCGAAACTGAACGCACTAGCAACGTGAGGCTACACGTCGGTCGACTGACTTTTTCATCTCTGGTCAGTCGATTTTGCAGCCGTTGGATACGAAATCAAGGGCCTATGGTTCATCTCAACCTGCACCCCCTGAGCCGGCCAAACAGCAGCCCCCCGCCGCCCGCGGCCGGCGGTGCGCCGCCCCGCCCGCCTCGAGAACACTCCCCACCGCCGGTCCGCCGCCGCCCCGGCCATCCCTCTAGGCCCCCCCTGTGCCGAGCTTTTTCTCCGGCGATCCCCACGCCACCGCCCCGCCACCGCCCCGCCACCGCCGGCGACCAACGCCCCCATCCTGAACCCTAAGATAGATAGTGGGGTACCTCTCCGGCGAGCCCCCCTCCCCGTTGCGGTTGGTTCTTCCTTCACCCCGACGGCATCGGAGTGAAGTGTAGCTAAATCGGAGCAGCATCGCAAGCAAGAGCAAGAGCGAGAGCAGCAGGGCGAGCAAGAGCAATATCAAGAGCAGACTAGGCAGGGGACTGAGAGCAAGAGTAGAGCAGCAGCGCGAGCGAGAGCTAAAGCACCAGCAGGTCCTACTGATGTGGACGTCGCCGCCGAGGGAGTGACGCCGTGGAGGAAGTGGCCGGCAACGCCGCCGTGGATGGAGCCGCACCGTGTCGGCTTGGGACCGAGCGCTGGCAGCACCATGAGATCGAATCAATAAGAAAATGCGGCGATTAGTGTACAACCTCTTTAGTGGCGCCGATTAGGCCGCAGCTTCATCCAAGGAAACGGTGATGATGATGCACTTCCGGTGGTGCAGGTGAAGACGGCGGTGTGGGAATGGAGGTGGCGCGAAAGACGAGAGGAACGTCGGGGCAACTCCTTGGAGGTGGAGGACGGTGTGGCTGAACCGGCGGGACGATGAGATCGACGACGGATCCTCATCCGGTACGGTGGATGAGGGACGTCGAGGTGTTGCTGTGGACGACGTCGTCGGGGAAGAGGCTCCGGCTGGGTGGCAGACGGAGCAGGGTGTGGGGTTTCGTCGCGGGTTTTCGTGGCCTCGGTGTACGAATGGGTGGGCGGATGGGATGGCAGTGGGGAACCATGGCTTAGAGATGCGCTTGTCCAAAATGTGGGGTAAGTTACGAAAGTACCCCCACCAATTTGAGGCGGTTCTTTCGGTTCAGCGTACCACGGGCATTTCGCGTGTCAGGATTTCACATGAGGTTGGAGTTTTCGCGCGTGTTGTAATTTCGGAATAGCAAGGCGCGGGTTGAGATGGAGGGAGTTGTCAGAGCACAACGAGACAAAGATATATCTTAAATATTTCGGGCTAACAAGGCGCGGGTTGAAGAGGCGGGAGTTTCCCAGCATGATAGACAGAGACGCTAGCTTGAATTTTCGCCATAACAAGGCGCGGCTTAAAATTTCGGAAGAACAAGCTTAACGTGTACCCAAAAAAGACAATTTGCACCACAACACGCACAACGCACACACAAACACCATTTAGACTAGAGTAAGGTACATGTGCATTGCACGCATGCGATTTGGCAACCAAATTATGAATAAATACCACATTATAGCATGCAAGATTTGATTCATATATGCATGATGTAGATGTTCGTTTAATTCTTATAGTTCATTTCATTCAAAATCATCTAGTCTTTATAAGAAAGCTAATCTATTTTAAGATTCATGGAATTGTGCATCGTAAGACATAAAGTAAAAACAAATAATGGCAAATCATGTAGAAAAATATTTGGGCAATTCTCATATGAAAGATTCTAGAACAAATAAGAAGTGCTTGTGTTTTGATGTTTGTGCATTATGCTTAAGTTCAACCATGGAGTCTTCTAGATTATACATGTGGCGAAATCTGGTGGAATCTAGATGATATCCAACGGCCAGTAGTGCTCAAAATTGCCATCTTTGGACCATCGAATTCGCCTCATCCAACGACCATCTTTCAAAGAAGTTACCCGCACACAATATAAAAAATATATACAATATAATATATATATAGGGGTATAGATATAGATATGTGATGCAAAATCCGCCCATCATCTCCAATTAGAATAGTGTGTCCATGCACGGATGCGACGTGGACAAATGATGTCTGCCATCGGTATCTCAAATTCAAATCAGTCTGACCTTGTTCAATGTGTATACATTACAACATGCTCGTTTCCAAACCACACCGCGCAGATCTCCGTTATATTCATGCATGCATGGGTTTCAAACATTAGGATCTCTTATTCAAATATTTGAATTCAACTTTACATTGATTGTGACACCTATTCAGCTATTCTTTTACACCCACACAGTAGTCTTCTCTTTATAATTGTACCACTAACCTTCTCTCGTGCATGCATGCACACACACACACTACCAATCGGCATTATCCATCGCACGCATGCAATCTTTTTCTTCAGGCCGGTCTCCCATGAAGGCACACACCAACACACATCCCCCTCTCCATCATATCGGGCATTCTTTATCTCTCACGCGTGCATGCACAACGATCGATGTTCCTCTATGTATGTGTGTGTATAGCTAGGTCTTTCATAGTTTTCCACACAAATCGATCAATCGATATATCCAGTGAGGTATCACCCTCTTTCCCACGTCCACATCGATCAATCTATACCTCTCTATATAGGATTAACATATATAGCTAATACACCCACATTAATTATGTATCCAACGTCCCCCTTTCATAATCCATGCCTTCCGCTTCATCTCTCAGACGCGTGCACAATGGCGAAGATAGGGGGCAGTAAGGGCCCTGCCCCCCTCCCCCCTAACATCACTATATATCAAGGCTAATATGAATGTGATCATTAGACAATTGCTGCTAAAAATGGTTTAAGTTCATGAATTGACCCTCCTCGTAAAGGATTAGCAATGCTTGGCCCCCTAGCTCATTTATTTTTCATGGCTCCACCACTGCGCGCATCAGCGCACGTGTTCGCCCTCTCTCTCTAAATATCGATCTCGCACTTGTGCATTCCTTCATAGTCTCCCTCCACTCGGCCCCTCGCACCATCTTCTAGCCCCCCACCGGATTTTGCCACATGTACAATCTAGCAGACTCCATGGTTGAACTTAAGCATAATGCACAAACTGTTGGGGAACGTAGTAATTTCAAAAATTTCCTACGCACACGCAAGATCATGGTGATGCATAGCAACGAGAGGGGAGAGTGTTGTCTACGTACCCTCGTAGACCGAAAGCGGAAGCGTTAGCACAACGCGGTTGATGTAGTCGTACGTCTTCACGATCCGACCGATCCAAGTACCGAACGCACAACACCTCCGAGTTCAGCACACGTTCAGCTCGATGATGTCCCACGAACTACAATCCAGTAGAGCTTCATGGGAGAATTCCGTCAGCACGACGGCGTGGTGACGATGATGATGTTCTATCGTCGCAGCGCTTCGCCTAAGCACCGCTACGATATGATTAAAGTGGATTATGGTGGAAGGGGGCACCGCACACGGCTAAGAGATCAAGAGATCAATTGTTGTCACTTTGGGGTGCCCCTGCCCCCGTATATAAAGGAGTGGAGGAAGGGGAGGGCCGGCCCTCTCTATGGCGCGCCCTAGGGGAGTCCTACTCCCACCGGGAGTAGGATTCCCCCTTTCCTAGTAGAACTAGGAGCCCTTCCAAGTAGTAGGAGTTGGAGGGAAGGAAAGGGAAGGGAAAAGGAGAAGGAAGGAAGGGGGCGCCCCCCTCCCTAGTCCAATTCGGACCAGCCCATGGGGAGGGGTGCGGCCACCCTTTGAGGCCTTTCTCTCCTTTCTCATATGGCCCATTAAGGCCCAATACGAATTCCCGTAACTCCCGTGTACTCCCAAAAATACCCGAATCACTCGGAACCTTTCCGATGTCCGAATATAGTCGTCCAATATATCGATCTTTACATCTCGACCATTTCAAGACTCCTCATCATGTCCCCGATCTCATCCGGGACTCTGAACTCCATCGGTACATCAAAACACATAAACTCATAATATAACCATCATCGAACTTTAAGCGTGCGGACCCTACGGGTTCGAGAACTATGTAGACATGACCGAGAAACGTCTCCAGTCAATAACCAATAGCAGAACCTGGATGCTCATATTGACTCCTACATATTCTATGAAGATCTTTATCGGTCAAACCGCATAACAACATACATTGTTCCCTTTGTCATCGGTATGTTACTTGCCTGAGATTCGACCGTTGGTATCTCAATACCTGGTTCAATCTCATTACCTGCAAGTCTCTTTACTCGTTCCGTAATACATCATCCCGCAACTAACTCATTAGTTGCAATGCTTGCAAGGCTTAAGTGATGTGCATTACAGAGAGGGCCCAGAGATACCTCTCCGACAATCGGAGTGACAAATCCTAATCTCGAAATACACCAACCCAACAAGTACCTTCGGAGACACCTGTAGAGCACCTTTATAAGCACCCAATTACGTTGTGACGTTTGGTAGCACACAAAGTGTTCCTCTGGTAAACGGGAGTTGCATAATCTCATAGTCATAGGAACATGTATAAGTCATGAAGAAAGCAATAGCAACAAACTAAACAATCAAGTGCTATGCTAACGGAATGGGTCAAGTCAATCACATCATTCTCCTAATGATGTGATACCGTTAATCAAATGACAACTCATGTCTATGGTTAGGAAACATAACCATCTTTGATCAACGAGCTAGTCAAGTAGAGGCATACTAGTGACACTCTGTTTGTCTATGTATTCACACATGTATTATGTTTCCGGTTAATACAATTCTAGCATGAATAATAAACATTTATCATGATATAAGGAAATAAATAATAACTTTATTATTGCCTCTAGGGCATATTTCCTTCACAAACCTCAAAACAACAGTGGTTCTCTTTTTTTCTAGAATCTTCCGTATCATAACTGCCCAAACTTTTTTCTAGTTGAATTGCCATTATTTGTTTTTACTTTATGCTTTACAACGCACAATTCCATGAATCATCAAATAGATTAAGGGCTTCTTTGATTCAAAGGATTCTCAAAGGAATTTTGGAGGATTCTAATCATTAGGAATTTTTCCTATCTTGGTTGTTTGATTCGTAGGATTGTAAACCATAGGAATTTTTCCATATGATTCATTTGCACTAGATTTCATAGGAAACATCCCATCCACTCAAACCTCTTTGAAAGAATTCTGCGTTTTTTCTATGCACAATCAAACACTCGTACAATCCTGTAGGATTCAAGACGACATTCCACTATAATCCCATGTTTTTCCTATTCCCGCGTTCTTAGCTTTTTTATAAAAACTAATTGATTTTGAATGAGATGGACTATAAGAATTAAACGAAGGGCTACATCAGGCATATATGACTCAGAGCTTACATGCTATAGTGTGGTATTTATTCATAATTTGGTTGCAAAATGTGATGCATGCAATGCACGTGTACCTTACTAGTAGTTCGAGTATGTGCAAAACACGTAAATTAGAATACCAATGGCACGCTACACAGTGTCTCTCTTACAGTTCATGAAGCCACGTGGCACATGTGTAGGCGTTGTCGCGACCTCCTTGCGTGGATTGATCACAGTGACGTGCTGCTGGTTCCAGAAGAATGTACTCATCCTCCATGAGGCATATTGGCGGTACATGCACGAAGCAAAGATGTGCACGCACGCCATGCATGCACTCATTCCTCGCACGCACATGCGGGTACATGGGCGGACACAATTTTGTACCAAGATCCACCCCATGTGATAATTTGACGTGTGTGAAGTCGTTCACTTCATTGATGGTCAATTAATACAGCGCATGCAAATTGAGTGGATGTGAGGGCGGAAGAAAGGCATTATTACTCCACTGCGCGCATGCGAGTAGTTAAATCGTGGGTTGCTAGTAGTACTTCCATTGGTCTCCTTCGTATTTTGTGCCAATTTTTGACAGTAATATAATATTTACGCATTTGAGCAGTGTAGTAGTACTTGAAATTTATGTTCCGCTAAACTCATCGGGAGCCGTTTCGGGCCTCAAAACCAAAGCCATCAATTAATCTTTACCTTGTTCCCATCATATTCGAAAGCCTGCTCACACCTACTAGTAGTATGTACCAAACCTGAACATGTTCCCACTATGCAGGTATTAGTACTAGTGCTAGTACTTAGGTTATAAAAAGGGGAACTACCTAACCGAAAATCACACAACCTTTCCTCCTCATAAGTGCTTCTTCTTCGTCCGTCGTTGCCATGGCCGATGAGCAGAGCTCTAGGTTGAGAACTACTTGTAACAAGGGAGCGGCAACCAAGGCTGCAGAAAAGAAAGAGAGGGCTCGCCGCCACACAGAGACCTCGAAAGATCTCTCATGGCCAGGCGATGGCTCCCAGGAGCGCCCTAGCCGCGGAGGCGAACATGCCGAGCCGGCGGAGCTGGAGTCGTTATCCCTCGACGGCATGCCCGATCAGCTCAATAAGCAGAAGGAGTTCATCCAAGGTTTGATGGAGTTGCTGAAGGAGAGCCTCGACGATATGCCCGCTGAGCTCAATCAGCAGGGGGAGTTGACCGCCGGCTTGGTGATGCTGCTGAAGAAGAGCATTGCCTCGGAGAAGAAGGCGACCAGCGAAATCCTACGACTTCGGGAGGACAATGCGAAGCTCTGCCACGAGATCGGCCTGTTGAAGGAGTAGAACACCGGCTAGAAGAAGCTACATGAGAATAATAGTTCCTCGGTGAAGATGCTGCAGGCCCTCGCCATCTAACAAAAGGAAGAGTTGGCGAAGCTCCGCATCGAGCACTAGGCTGCTGTCAAGGTACGTAATATGGCCGTGGAATAGATGATGAAGACCCGCGTCGAGAAATGCCGCGTCATGGACAAAATGATGAAGATGGCGGAGGATACGCGCAAGGAGATGGAGGTCGTGGAGGCGATGAAGAAGCAGTTACGACTCCGCGGCGAATTAGATCATTTGGGGTGATAATCTTCCTTCTTCTTTTGCTCCTATGTTTCATCTTTTGCTTCGGTGTTTTGCCGCACGTGTCACGTTCTCTGCGAGGCATGAATAGAACAATGTTTTTTTAGGGAATGAATAGAACAATGCTAACAATGAGATGACTAGCAAATTAGATCATTTTTTATCGCCATATGGCACTGGGCTGCCGTGTTTCGTGCTCCTCCGTCGCAGTACTACTCCAGTGGAAAACTTGAGTATACCGCACGGTTCTTTGCTCCTCCTCGATCAGGTCGTCCGCGCATTTATACGAGCAGTCAAATCACAAGGCCCCGCCTTCCAGCAGTAATGAGCCGTCAAATCACAAAGGCCCTCGCCTCTCGTGAAACCGACCAAGCTAGACTGCCCCGCCCTCTAGCCTTTTAAAAAATGTATACTTTTGTACAACAGTAGTATCGATGGATTGCGCCATGGAGCAAAAATTGAAATTAAAAAAAAGGTGGTACATATAGAGAGCGCTCGTCGCCAAATTATGCATATAGTACTATTAAAAAGGCTAGTCACAATAATGGTGTCCAGCACAACCCACCCCTCAAATAAAACTAAGAGGGTGCTTGGATACGTTTTAGTCCCATGACTAAAAGTAGTGGGACTAAAACATGCTAGCCTCACCCATGCTTGGATCCAAATACTAAAAGGCTAAAATCAAGTTAATGAGCATTTATTATCCTCCAAACCCTCCAATCCAGAACTCGCCTGTGTTAAAGGAGAGGAATTAAATGAGTAGAGAGAGGACTAATCCACATTTTAGTAGGGGTACCCCTGACTAAAATTTTTTAGTCTCAAGACTAGTTTTAGCCCCTCTTTAGTCAGGGGTGCTTGGAACTTTAGCCTCTTAAAGAGACTATTTTTAGTCAGACTAAAATAAGTCCCTTGGATCCAAGCACCCTCTAAGCATCCTGGAATTCTTTGACAAAACTAAACACCCTGAAATTCTTTGACAACTAAGCTGCTGGCTATATGATGTTGGCCATATATATTGTACGTATATAATGTGAAGAAACGAGTGGTAGTACTATACCAACTAAAAGATGAAATGTAAGAAATACTAGTATGTACGTACTGAAGAGTTAAAGTAACGAGAAGAAACATAACATAGTTCTGCTGGGGGCTCAGCACAACACACCCCTCAAATTAAATTAATCACACCTGAAATTAAACTTTGCAACTATTCCGGTAGACACTGCATTAGAACCACCATTAGCAACGACACTGCCACCTTACTCGGAGTCCTCGTCCACGTCCTCGACTTCGTCCTTGTCCCTCTTCCTCTTGGCCGATACTTCTTTGCTTGAACCGCACACTTGGTTGTTGCTCTTCATCCAACCCTTGTAGATATTGAAGCAAAGGTAGCCATCCATTGCAGCGTAGTGGATGTGGTCTATATCTAGTACATTCCGCTGCCATGCATGACGATGAAACGTGTATGGAGGTTTCTCTAGTTTACCGTACGAAGGATGAACCATGGCTCCTGCCAGGGTCAGCATTGAAGGCTGACGAGCGGACACCAGCCGATTCTTCTGAGGTCGAAGGTGTTGCCTACAACGAGGCCTATCCGATGCAGGACGTCTTTGTCGTTACCAAAGTCTACAGTAACGAATTTGACTAGGTTGCTCTCGAGGAAGTCCTTAAAATCCTGGCACTCAACGTCGGCATGGCATATGTGGTAGACCAAGCATAAGTCATGCACGCAAACCTGGATCACGACAGGCTTCTTCCTCTCTTCGTCCTTTAGATCCTTCTCTCGTCCCAGGACTATGGTGTACTCAACATCTAGCCCGGCGACCCACTCATCATCTGAGTCTTCGAACATGCGTCTGAAGCGAGAAAGGCATCCTTTCACTGTCGCGGAAGAACGGGTGTAGATCATGTCAAACTCATCGCCGGTGATGGTTCTAACCTTGTACTCACCACCGATCGTGGAGATTTGGGACGCCATGGATTTGGGAGGAGGGTTAGGATTAGTGGAACTGCTGTAATGTGAATGGACGGGACGACTAGGAGCGAACCGCCGTAGTATTGAAGGACGTGCGGGGACGAGTAGGAGCGAACTGCCAGCGTGCGAACGGCAGGGTAGTGGCTTTCCATTCTCCCATGATACGGGCTTCCGAGAGCCCTTGGATCTGAGATCGAACGGTTGCATGGCGTGATTCTAGACCTATGGGTGAATATCCTATCCTAGAGGGTTATTCTACAAATTTTCAGCAACTTAGCATGCGACCGTTTGATCTCAGATCCAAGGGCTGCCAGCAGCCCGTATCATGGTCGCCCCTACCACGACCGTCGCATTGCTCGCGCGGTCACACCCTTGGAGATTTAACACGGTGCGTTAGGCTATCTGATGTTGGCATGTCATACATAGTCATCACTTAGTCACTCATACTACAACAAGGTTGGCTATAAGTGTATTTTTTACTCCTCTCTATCTCTTTCTTCGTACTTAAGGAAGAAACGGTGCTAAGCGCGTGTATTTATTGCATTTGCCAAGGAGTGACATCTTCCAATGAAATGGAGTTGCTAAGTTTGCTTCATTTAATTAGCTATAGACTCAAAATTGTCTTTTCACCTAGGTACATGCGCTTAGCACCGTTTCTTCCTTGGGTCACCAAACTAGTCTCTCTCTTCTTGATTAACTTGCCACATCAGACTTTATGCTTATGTGGCAAGCTTAAGCACCTGTAGGAGCAAGTAAAAGTAAGTACAATAGTGTGCTTTACATGTCATTTTTGCATATGTGGAGGAAAGAGAGGCAAGGAAAAAGTGGAGAAGTGGGCTCTCATGCAAGAGCCAGCCTCTACTACATGGTGGAGCATTGGGAGAGGCACATGTATGGAGGTGGTCAGGAATCTGGGAGACTAACGCCGGTCGTAGCGCCGCAGTTAACATGATAATGGCAAGTCAAATCACGGGGCCCCACCTGACCAGCAGTAACTCGCTGTCAAATCACACAGCCCTACGTTTGTAGCAGCCTACTCCCTCGTCTTCTCGCGTCTCCGTCGAACCGACTAGGCGGAACTGCCCCGCCGCCTACCGCGCAGGAAAAGCCCCGCCCTTGACTTTTAAATAGTATACAATATACTAATTTTGTATCCATGGATTGCGCCCGCGCCATGGAGCAAAGCGTCTAGAAAACAGAGGAGAGATGGTGGTCTTGCAATAGAGAAGAGGGAGAGGCGAGACAGTGGTTTTGGAATGGAGATGATGGAGAGGAGAGGAGGTGGTTTTGCAATGGAGAAGAGGGAGAGGAGCGTGCGGCAACGATTTAGGATTAGACGAGAGGGCCGGCGCACTCTGACTGGATCAAAATCAAAATCAATTTGGTGACATGCATTCACATTTTGCTTGTCAAATACAGTACGTGGTCAAACTTTGACCCAAAATACGTGAAACAACAAAAAAATACTTCCAAGACCAGCGCCGCTCTTCCGCTCTTCTCCTCTTAAACCACCGCCGCTCCTCTCCTGTTCCAATCTAAATGCAGCGCCGCTCCTCTCCTCTTCCATTTCAAAACCACCACCCCTCCTCTCCTGTTCCAGTCCAAAACCAGCGTCGCTCCTCTCCCGTTCTAATCCAAAACCAGCGCTGCTCCTCTCCTCTTCCATTCAAAAACCACCGCCGGTGAGTGAAGGTGTTGTGGAGAAGTAGATCGATGGAGGAGTAAAACCGACACGTGAGGATCACGGACAACGACCCTGTGAAGCTAGCTAGGATGTTGGAGATACAGTCTTGGTTTGACAACAAGGACCAACTAGCGGCGACGGCCACATCCATGGCCAAATATCTGCAACAGAGCGAAAAGGCGGCGATACTCCTGGAGGGAGTCGCGCCGGAGTACATAGAGCTGCTCCTCTGGGCCATGGAGCAAACAAATTCACCGAATCCGATCGTGAGGGAGCGGTGGTGGGAGTATCGATCCCAGATGGAGCATCCACCAGAGATTGAAGGATCGAGCATCTACAGGGTGCCGTTTGTGAGGGTGTCCTGCCAGAGCGAGCCGGTGGAGTCTTCGTCGACCGAACCCAACTGCAAGAGGAGAAAAGAAGTTGGCCCGATGACGCTTCCCCGCCATCGTCTCCCTCGCCATTCACATTGTCTCACGGGGCGGCTGTCTACCGCCGAGGAATAGGAGGGCGCTTCCCCCCCAGCCCAATAGTCGGGCAGGTTGTGAATTGTCAGGAGGAGCTTAGGGTTGTCAGTATTCGCAGGTTGTGAATTGTGTTTTGTGTTGTGTATTTTGAGAGTACTTTCAGATATGAATGTCTTTTGAATTTTAGATTTGCAGTATTGAGCATATGAAGTATTTTATGAATTATAGATATCTATTTTTAGCACTTAAAAAAATGTAGTTTCATAGGAGTATAAAAGTGCAGACAATGTGATTCTCAGAGAAGAAACTGCAAGTTTCAATTTCAGATAAGAAACTGCAAGTTCAGTTTCAGATAAGAAACTGCAACTTTCAGAGGCAGAGCATTTATATTAACACGGCCTTTCCAAACAGGGTTAACATCATGTTGGAAGTTTTATTCATGGTCGAAAATGGAACTACCAGCTAGTTAACATCAGGCTGATCAACATTCATGCATAGCACATCTTCATATGATGCACAGTCAAAATGCCCACACAATGTCGAGTGTCCGAAACACAGAGAAAATGAGGGACGAAGTTTTGGCAAGTGTTGGACGTGGTTTTGGGCTGCCCCGTCTAGGCTTTCATTTTTAACATGCACGACCCACGTCCTCGGATGGGAGGTCCATAGGTCTGTTTGTATTTTCTTAGGGCCATCATGTATCGACCGGCCTATGGACCTCCCATCCGAGGTTTTATTTTTGGCAGCCCAATTTATGTATTTTTTTGAAGAAAACACAGAGGTCTGTTCTATTTTTATATAAGAATAGGAACGCCAGGTCCAACTTATGTTTCCCTTCTAACTATATTGTATATATTTAAATTATTTTATATGTTGACTGTTTAGTTCACATAATTGGCAAATAGATGACCGCTCTCGCGATCCCCTTCGCCCCCGCCACCATCTCCACCCTCGCCGCCGCCCCCGCCACTACCTCCACCCTCGCCGCCGCCATAGATCTCGCCGCCACCCCCCGCCTCCTGACTTCGGCTGCGCCTGCCCCCCTCAGCAAGTCCGCTCGCGCGCCCCATGGAGTCGCCAGCCATATCCATGGGGGAATGGCTGGAAGACAGGCAGATGTACAAGATGCATCTCCCACATGTCTACAAAGCCTTCCCGCGGATGCTCCAGCCGCTCGACTCCGTCGCGCCGGCGGTGCCGCGGGAGACTCGAGGGAGGAGATGGAGGGAGCAGGCGATGCGGATCCGCGACGACGCTCTCTCTTGGACCCAGTGCACGCGCGAACGGAGGGAAGCAGAGGAGGAAGCTGCGAGGGAGGAAGCCAAGGAGGGACCGAATCCGTTCTCTCACTCGCGCATGTATGCTCGGATGTGCAAGGATCATGTGGATTGGGAGCTGCTGAATCTAGCCCTGCGGATCTACTTCGAAGGAGATTTCTTGGAAGCACAGGATGCCCACCCCAGTGAGCCACTGATTGCGTTTGTTCGATGGGCGAAAGGAGAAGTGAATTCAGGAGATCCACGCCGTGCTGCGAGATGGGAATGATTGACTGGGCTCCTGCCCACCAGCACGCCACCGGAGCCGGAGTAGGTGGATCCCCTATCTTACCTCTCCCCCAAACCTGCAGAAGATTGAAATTAGGCTTGCAATCTGCTTCAATTGAGCTGTCTAGTGGTTATTTCTGCTTCCTGAGAGACAACATCTGGCTGGAGGATGAGAAGGAACCAGGAACTCCGATGAATTTCCCCTATCACAATGGGGGGGAGCGCCGGTTGGGCAGTGGTACGACCCACCTTTGCCCCAAATGGGGGCACAATCTGGGCAGGCTCCTGTAATTACCCAAGATCAATCTGCTGGTGGTTCTGACTCTCAGATCAGTGGAAAATCTCAAGGAAAGAATCAGCAAAAGAAGAGACAGGGCATCCAGAAAACTGCTCCTGCCCCTGCTTCGGGCCTTATGGCATACTCTGAGGTGATCTGCTACAACTGTGGGGAACCAGGGCATCATTTGGATAAATGTGTCAAGCCCAAGAGTTGTTTTATCTGCAAAATGGTTACCCATAAAGTTGAGAATTGCCCTTTCAGAAGGAAAACCCACAGTTCGGCTAGATATGTTGGAAGTGCTGCTCTAGGATTATATCCACCATTGACAGAATTTTCTGTGACACAGAATTAGATAGTTTTTCCCCTTTCTAGTTGTAGAGCTCTGCCCAGATGTGGTAGTGACCACACTCCTTTGCCCTGGGACTCTGGTCTTAACCAAACTCCAACGAGCAATAGTTTTAAATTTGAAAAGTGGTGGTTGCTTAGAGAAGATTTTACTGAGCTAGTCAGGAAAATCTGGAATGAGCCTACTGGGAGCAGCTGTCCCCTGGAAAATTGGCAGATCAAAATTAGGAGATTTAGAAGAACTACCAAAGGGTGGAACTCCAATGAGGAAGCTAATCTTAGAAGATACAAAAGGCTTCTCCTCTTTGAGTTCGATTCTCTAGATATTAAGGCAGAAACCACTGACCTCTCTGAGGCTGAGACTAATAGATTAAACTTTGTCCATGGAGAGCTCAAGAAAATTTGGCTTCAAGAAGAAATCAAAGACAAACAAAGGTCTAGAGATAGGAACATTAAGGAGGGTGATAGAAATACTGCTTACTTCCATGCAGTAGCTAACCAGAGGAGGAGGAAAACCCTCATTCACTCCCTTGATGGCCCTGATGGCCCTGTTACTGAGGTAGATGAGATGCTGAAAGTGGCTAGTGACTTCTACAAAGACCTGTTTAAGAAAGAAAACCCTTCTGGGTTCTCTCTACAAAACAATTTTTTCTCTGCTTCTGAAAAAGTCTCTCCTGCTGAAAATGAGGTGCTAGAAGCCCCTTTTTCAGAGACAGAGGTGAAGGAAGCCATTTTTAGCTCTTATCCTGATGGGGCTCCTGGTCCTGATGGGATCCCCTTCTTGTTTTACCAACATTTTTGGGACTTGGTGAAAAATGATCTCTTAGATCTTTTCCAAGCCTTTAGAGGAGAGTTGGATCCAGCAACTTACTCATGGGAGGTCTATTGGGGTCAAGTTAAATAACTGTGAAAGTGATTTTTTTCCTTGCTGGTAAAGGCCTTAGGCAAGGTGACCCCATCTCCCCGCTTTTGTTTAATTTAGTAGTGGACGTTCTTACAAAAATGCTGAGCAAAGCTGCTGATCATAGTCTGATTGCAGGGCTCTGTCCCAAGGTCTGCCCTGGTGGCATCATCTGCCTTCAAAATGCAGATGATACCATCCTTTTCTTAGACAATGACTCCACACATGCTAGCAATCTGAAAACTCTTCTAACCTGGTTTGAACAAGTCTCAGGCATGAGAATCAACTACTCTAAAAGTGAACTCATCCCTATCAACATGGATGATCAGGAGTTAGCTGACTTCCTCTCTATTCTAGTCTGTAATAAAGGTAACTTCCCCATTAAGTACCTAGGTATCCCTCTCCACTATGATAAACTGAGGAGAGAGGATATCCAACCCCTTCTAGATAAAATCATTAAAAGGATTGCTGGGTGGAGGGGCAAACTTCTCTCTTACAGAGGTAGATTGATCCTCATACAAGCTTGTTTGGCTAGCATTCCAGTGTAGCTCCTCTCCTTCTTCAAGTTCCCTAAATGGGCAGTGAACCTCATCAATTCTCAGATGTCTCATTGCTTGTGGAATGATTTTGAGGGAAATAGGAAGCTACACCTTGCTAATTGGGCCCTAGTCTCTATGAAAAAATATTTTGGAGGCCTAGGCATACCTAACCTCCAAGAAATTAACATCTGTCTTCTAGGGTCTTGGATTAAAAGATTCTATGAGGAAGACCTGAAACCCTGGAAGCTTCTTATTGCACATAAATACCTAGGAAATAAACCTAATATTTTTGTCCCTTCCTCCAACCCTAAGACCTCTAGATTCTGGAAAGGATTAAAATCTATTATGCATGCTGTGAAATTTGGCTACAGATGGAACATAGGGGATGGGAGGAGAACCAGGTTCTGGGAAGATACCTGGTTTGGCACATCCCCCTAGCAGTCCAATTTTGGCTTATTTACTCTGTCCGCAGTGAGCTTAACAAAAGTGTCAATGAATTTTGGGACGGTCAATGCCTAAAACTCTCTTTTAGAAGGAACTTTAGTGATAGTCTCATGGAACAATGGTTCCAGTTGGAGGAAATTGCCAAAAGCATTACCTTTACTGCCGAGCCGAATGCCCTGATTTGGCAGCTGGACAATAAGGGGAAGTATTCCTCCAGCTCCCTCTATCATGTTATCAACTTTAGAGAGGTTCAACCCGTGTTTATCCCTGCTGTCTAGAAATTGAGAGTTCCCCCTAAAATTCATGTATTTCTCTGGCTTCTCTCCAAAAACAAATTGATGACTAGGGATAACCTTAGGAAGAGACACATCATCAAACCCCTTGATTGTGTTTACTGCTTGGAACAAGAGTCTTGTTCTCACCTATTTTTTGAATGTATAGTTGCTAAACATCTCTGGGCCCACATTGAGGAATATTTCTCTAGTCAGATTGGCTCATCCTTCGAATCTGTCGCCAGATTCTGGATTGCTACCAAAAAGTGCTCAGTTTTAAACACTGTTAGCTCAGCTGTCCTTTGGTGCCTCTGGAAATATAGAAATGCTATGATTTTCAGTAACACCTCCTGGATTTCCATTCCGCAGGTCTTGAGGTTGATCAGGAACATGGTGAGGAACTGGCCGATTCTCTCCTTCGGATCGGACAAGGACAAGTTGATGAGCTTCGTGGAAACCCTAACAAGATCCCTCCAGAAACCGTTGGCGATCACTTGTGGCTGAACAAGGCTCGACCTGCTCTGGGGCTGGACCCGTGGGCTCGTCTCAAGATCTCTGATGAAGATGATGGGCACCTGGCGCCGAAAAAGAGGGACATCCACCATGCTACGCCTTCCAGCATGGTGTCTCCGCTTGCTTAATGGTCGCCGCAGGCTGACACGGCCCCTCGGCTGAAGACCATGAAGGCTTCGCTGGACCCTCGTTATGTCATTTGAGTGCTCTATCCGCTCTGCCTTTGGCACCGCTCGGGTGATTTGTGTTATTCAGAGAACTTGTTCATCCACCCCCCTAGTTTGTAGCTTTTCTACCTTTGCTTTCGAACTGCTCTTTGAGCTGCTGTATCAGAATATGTTGTGGTTTCGTTCTCAATAATGGAACCAAGGAGATGCTCCCTGTTTTTCTAAAAAAAATTATTTTATATGTTATTATATAAAGCTTGGTAAGACTGTAAATTTAAGGAAGAACGTAATAATATCACTTATTATTTAAATATATTTATAAAAAAATGCTCAGCCCCTTTTTATTTTTTGATAACATTGCTGGCCCAACCCAACATTATAATTAGAATCAGCCCAGCAAAATCGTGTATTTCGAGAAAGTGCAAATGGGCTATAATTTTTTAGGAAATAAAATAAACGGGCCGCATGGACGCTACATTATTTGTTCACCCAGCCCAGCTAATGGCTGTAATTCAAAAAAGAGATCAAATTGACTGTAAATTCTACCGCGCAAAAAAAAGACTGTAAATTCTGAAAAAATGGGTTGAATACGTGCCACATTTTTGGAGGCTGAAATGTGGGCCAATAGTCGAAGCCAATGCAAGTTGTTGTCAATTTAGTCAACAAATGATTCTGACATGTTAGCCGTTGGATTTACATCCAACGACTGGCATCCATCTTCAATCTCTCGTCTTCTTCCTCTAGCGCCGCCGGGACCACCTCCCGCCTCCTGCTGCTAGAAGCTTTGCTTAGCACGCTTTGCTATGAAGCGCTACTCCACCGTTGGCGAGGCCATCCCTCCACCACTCCAGACCTCCTGTTCTTCTCCACCGACTGCCGAACCACACCGCACTAGAACCAGTTAACCCTCGTACACCTCTTTGTCTGCGACTCTACTCCCGCGTCTTCCCATCTCCGGCTCGTTGCTGTCCGGGGCCTCGTCGTCGTCCACCACCTTGGATGCGCTCGGCGCGGCGTGGTCAAACGTGGTCAACGAACGACGCCATCGGAAGTAGACTATGCGTGGAGAGGCTGACAGCTGGGTCCACGGCCGCACACAAGGAAATGCCTCCTTATTACGCGCAAAATAATGATTCCTCCACCTGACATCTGGGACCCACCGGAAGGGCCTCTGTATTTCGCGAAATAAAGTGCCCCCCGCTGACATGTCGGACCCACCAGCTATCTTCGCACGCAAGGAAGTGCCTCCTTATTACGCACAAAAAATGAATATTCCCCCTGCCAGCTGGAACCCAGCATAGTGGGAGGCTGACTTGTGGGCCTACCAAGTTGACGGGGACGGAGGGCTTTGTCAACTTAGTCAATATGAACGATTCTAGCTCCTGTTACCATATGTTATTCATCCAACGGCCGTAGTGCTTCTTCAACCTCTGGTATTCTTGCTCCAACCACCCAAACCAGCGCCGGTCGTGCCGCGTGCTCCTGCCTCCCATGGCCGGCTGTGATGCCGCGGAGGCCTCACCGCCCCTACTACTCCCACCGCTGGCTAGGCCATCTCTCTACTCACCCACACCCCCTGTTATTCTGCGGCGACAGCAGCCTCACACCAAAGCCGAACCAGTGAACCCTCGTACTCCTCTTCGCGTGGGCATCCACTGCTGCGTCTTCCCAGGCTCCGAGTCGTCCCCTTCCTAGTCCTCATCGTCGTCCACCGGCCGTAGTGCTTCTTCAACCTCTGGTCTTCTTGCTCCAGCCGCCGAAAGCAGCGCCGGTCGTGCCGCATGCTCCTGCCTCCCGTGGCCGGCTGTGCTGCCGCAGAGGCCTCACCGCCCCCTACCATTCTCACCGCTGGCCAGGCCCTGCGGCGACGGCAGCCTCACACCGCAGCCGAACCAGTGAACCCTCGTAGTCCTCTCCGCACGGGCTTCCACTACCGCGTCGTCCCCTTCCTAGGCCTCGCCGTCGTCCACCGCCGTGGTGCTCTCCGCGCGGCGTGGTAAATGTGGTCAAGGAACGACTTCCATCAAAAGAGTACTGTATGTGGAGAGGCTGACAGCTGGGTCCACGGCCACATCCCAGTTTTTTTGTGATTTGCCAAGTCGCTTTGTCAGGCCTGTTGGGCTACAAATCTTTCAAGACAAGGAGAGCTTTCATTCGGCTGGCCGAGAAAATGGCCCATCAGTAATGAGCAATGGGCTGTACATTTTTAAAACACATCAAACCGGCAATTAGTTTCAAATATCTTTTTTTCATTTCAAGATTTTAAATTACATTAATTTTTATGCGTGGAGAATTTGTTGGATTTTATATTGATATACATTTATTTTTAAAATCAGTTTGAATGTGAGTCGAAATTTCGGGATTAAAAACAGTTCGGACCGCACTGAAATATGCAAAATTTCGTATAATTTTTTTAACCGTTGCCACAATATGAGTTGTAATGCTAACAAAAAGAATATGGGCTCCAAAAAGACCTTAAGAATTAGCAAATGGGCTGTAAATTATTAGAAATAATGGCAGATGGGCTGTATGCTGTTTTCCATAGATTTGAGGCTTTCCTAAAAAAAGGTTGACACACAAGCACTGACTGTTGGATGTCCATCCAATGGCCGTCGTGCTTCTTCAATCTCTGCTCTTCCTGCTCCAGCCACTCAAACAAGCGCCGGCGGGACTGCCTACTCCCTCCTCCTCGCGGCCGGCTGTGCTGCCGCGCAGGCCTCACCGCCCGACCGTACTCCCATCGCTGGCCTAGCCATCCCTCTACTCACCCACACCTGCTGTTATTCTCCAGCGACGGCAGACGAACCAGTAAACCCTCATACAGTCGTACTCCCCTCTGTGTGGGCATCCACTGCCGAGTCTTCCCTGCCTCCGTGTTGTCCCCTTCCTAGGCCTCGCCGTCGTCCACCGCCCTGGTGCTCTCGGCGCGGCGTGGTCAACGTGGTCAAGAAACGACTTCCATCAGACGTGGACTGTACGTGGAGAGGCTGACAGCTGGGTCCACGGCCGCAGCAAGGAAGTGCCTCCTTATTACGTGCAAAATAATTATTCCTCCACCTGACAGCGGGACCCACCGGACGGGCCACCGTATTTCGCAAAAAAACGTTCCCCCCTGACTGCTGGGACCCACCAGCTACATCTTCGCACGCAAGGAAGTGCATCCGGTAAAAAAAATGATTCGCCCCCTGACTGCTGGGACCCACCAGCTACATCTTCGCAGGCAAGGAAGTGCCTGATAGTCAGGACCCACCTGGTCGAAGCGTACATAGCGTTGTCATTCTGGTCGCGAATGTGTACGTACATACTGGTCGCACGTGTCATAGTAGAGGCGCGCACGTGTCGTAGTAGAGGCGCGCACGTAGCATTTACACGTACGTACAGCGGCCAGGGTGCAAGAAAGAAAATACGGCCACGTATGTGTACATACGGGCGGGGTCTCGAACGCCTACTCGCGCATACGTACGGCTAAGGCTCGTGTACATGGCTGGGTCGGAACGGAGAAACATCGTCGTCGTCGTGTTCATGGGGAGGCAACGGAATGCGTCATGTTCATGGGGAGGCAACGAAATGCGTCGTGTTCATCGGGAGGGCTTGGACGGAACATGCGATGGAAACGAGGCCTGGCGTACCGCAGAACGGAGGAAACGGCCTTGTGTTCGACCAGCCATGTTCGAAACAGGATCCTGTTCATCGGGAGGGGTCTGGCATACCGCAAAACGGAGGAAACAGACCTCCTACGGTCGAAACAGGGGTCCTGTTGATCGGGAGGGGTGTGGCGTACCGCAAAACGGAGGAAACAGACTTGTGTTGGAGCGCTACGGTCGAAACGGGGGTCCTGTTCATCGGGAGGGGTGTGGCGTACCACAAAACGGGACTCCACGGGATACTGTTCATCTCCACCGTCGACCCCCTCCAGCCTCCACGAGCTACTATTCATCCACCGTCGACCTCCTCCATCCTCCACCTACGACTGTTCATCCACGGGCTCCTGTTCATCCAGCCTCCACCACGCGCTACTCCACCAGCTACTGTTCAACCACCCCTCCACCGTCTACTGTTCATCCAGCCCTCCACACCAATGGGTCCTGTTCAACCACCCCTCCACGGGCACCCCTCCACCGTCTACTGTTCATCCAGCCCTCCACACCACGGGGTCCTGTTCAACCACCCCTCCACCGTCTACTGTTCATCCAGCCCTCCACACCACGGGGTCCTGTTCATCCACCCCTCCACGGGCACCCCTCCACCATCTACTATTCATCCAGCCCTCCACCACACCACGGGGTCCTGTTCATCCAGAGGCAACGCCACCGCTCACTGTTCATCCAAACCCCACCCCCCCGCAATGCTCACTATTCATCCCATCGTTCGGCTTCAGTTAGCAGCAGTAGCGAAGGAATCGCTCGATCGGGTTCGGTTAACAGCCATCGATCGATCGCTCGGGTTCAGTAACGCGTAGCCTGCAGTGCAATCGCTCGGGTTCAGTTAGAGCCCAACGCCTCGCTCGGGTTTAGTTAGAGCCAACACCTCGCACACACGCGCGTACGTGTACGAGAGAAACGCGCATCGCTCAGCCGCCGACCTCCCACCGTAACTGGGAACTCCTCGAAATTTTCCTCCCCCTCGCTTCTACCACGGTTTTTTCCGTCATGGACGGCCCAAAGAATGTCATGCAGCTGCGTCTCCGGCCCTCCTAGGACGAAAAGCCCATTTTCTGTCATGATTTTTTGTCATAGAAGTAGGAGCCCACCACATCTATGATGATACCGGGTTTTGTCACAATTATCGTCATAGAAGTGTCATATGTATGACAAAAAAATTTTGTTCGGCCCAAAATGTCACGGATGTGTCTTTTCTTTTGTAGTGTGAGCGACAGAAGGGTTGCGAGAGAGGAAGAAGACGATGGAAAAGGGGGAGAATGAAGAAAGGCCAGTCGTGCCTATTTATAAGGAGAAGACTGATAAGTTGGCGCGAAAAACAAGGAGACCAAAACATGGTTATCCAGCTACACAGGCGCCTCGATTTTTGGGAAGGCGTTAAAGATAAAGGTCCGTTAAAAAGATGACGTGGTGGAGGGTTTCCGAAAGATCCAGAGGTGACGTCATGGCGGGTTACAAGGCTTTCGCAAAACTGTAATAGATGGATTTTTTCTAAGTATTGAAGATTGGCAAGAACAAAGTTCAAATCAACCTGGGGCCTAATGTTGGGGATATAGCTACCAGGTATGACCCGCCCAGGAGGGGCCGGGTCAACCCCAATGGCGGGTTACAAAAGAAGCCCAGTAATATCCAAGGTGATGGTTTATTAAAGACTTGTAGAAGGCCTAAGCCCAGAGGCGGCTTAAGGCCCAATATTGTAAACCGCTGTATGTAAAGAAAGACTTGTAAAGAAAGGCATATAAAGAAGTCACCGAGCCGGACACGTTTTATGAGCCGGCCGGGACTCTGTAGGCCGCCAGGCATCAACCCATGTATATAAGGGGACGACCCGGCAGCGGCTTAGGATAGGAAACAACAACTCGAAGCCAGGTAAAGCGGATTCGCTCCCTGGTCATCGAAATCCCAGCAATTCCAACACAACTAGATGTAGGCTTTTACCTTCATCGTAAGGGGCCGAACTAGTATAAAACCTCTCGTGTCCTTTGTCCCAATTAACCCCTTTAAGCTTCCTAGTTGCGATGGCCCTACGACTAAGTCCTTTTGCTAGGACATCTGCCATGGCAATTCCACAACAGAGGTGATACGTTCCCTCTCGGAACCACGAGCCTTCTTGAGAGAAGCTCCGGTCTGCAAGAAGCTTATACCAAAGTTTGTCCCAATTCAACCAAAACTTTTACCATAGCATGTTGGTGCCATGTCAAGACACCGTGCCAAGTTTCATGATTTTCATGTGTGTTTTGGATTCACAGGAATCTAAAAACGAAGTTTCTCAATGTTTCTGGCCAAGCCACGACGCCCAGATGTTTGAATTCCATTCCCATTTCTTGCATGGGACCTAGAAATTTACCCAAGTATACATAAATGATTTTTCAACAAACTTTGGTGCACTGGAGCATGTGCTTACAGTTCAAATTGTGCATTAAATGCCTGAAAAGTCAATTAATGTATAAAAAGGCCAAATGAACCAGGAATAATTCCAAAATTTAGCATGAAACTCAGATAGTTCCATGTTGCCTCTATAAAAAAACAAGGGGGGAGGCAGCATATATCGTTTCACACACAAAGGTGACAAGTTCCCTCTCGGAACCACGAGCCTTCTTGAGAGAAGCTCCGGTTTGCAAGAAGCTTATACCAAAACTTGTCCCAATTCGGCCAAATTTTGTACCACAACATGTTGGTGCCCTGACAAGACACCATGCCAAGTTTCATGATTTTCAGGCGAGTTTTGGATTTACAGGAATTTAAAAAGCAAGTTTCTCAATGTTTTCGGCCAAGCCACGATGCCCAAATGTTTGAATTTCATTCCCACTTCTTGCATGGGACCTATAAATTCACTCAAAGACACACATGTGATTTTTCAACAAACTTTGGTGCACTGGAGCATGTGCTTGCAGTTCAAATTTGAATTATGCACATTAAATGCCTAGAAACTCAATTAATGCATAAAAAGCCAAACGAACCCAGAATAATTCCAAAATTTAACACGACACTAATATAGTTGCATGCTCACTACAAATAAATGTTCTAGCAATTCAAACACCATCCTTTCCCTCTGTAACACCATTTGTCTTTCAAAATAGAATGAAAAAAATCAGGTATACCACAAAGAGTTTACTAGCTAGAATCGTGTGGGATGCGATATAAAATATCTTGGTGCACCATCTTGTCTAGCTTATGCACTAAGCTTCGTCATCTACAGTCCACCGCCTGTGCTTGAGCCACAGCTGCGTGCTAGTTTCTCGCGGCACCGAGCGAAATTTTTCTGCCACCGCAGAAATATCTATCTCCCTGCCCCACCAAAAGCCACATTTCCACCATTCCCCCTTGCTTTCCAAGTTCAAACCTTCACTGCTGCTTACTGGCAGTGCCGCCTCCTCATTGGTGACCCTTCTTCTTGCAACACTGCATCCTCGCCGGTGACCCTTCTTCTTGCTTCGCGGCCTCGTCGATATGGTAAGGCAATCCACACCCCACCCACACCATCCTCCTCCTTCCGCATCCCACATGCCCCGACCGACGGCGCGACACCTTCCGCCGAAATCACTGCCCCATCCTTCAATTAAGCGTCACCCACAGCCATTTTGCACGTAGTATAGCATGGATCTCAGTAGCATCTGGCAGCGGAGAAGAAAATCGCGGTCGCACGCGCGGATGAGGTCGCGATGGCTGCCATGCGTGTCGACCGCCACATCTTGGAGGAGCACCTCGTCTTCAAGGCCACCGTCGACACCGCCACGTGGTTGTCTACTTTAAAATACAGTTCATGCAGTTTTCTCGAGGCCACCGCCAGTGCATTCTAGTGATTTGTCCTCTATAATGTTAATATGCAATTTGATATTCTAAAATGTAATGTTAAGTTAATAGTTTGGTCCAAAAATTGCTACATTTCATAGTAGTTCTCAAGCATTCTTGGTTTCGTTAATTGTCTTATCTTCTAGTATATGTTCTGTTCTGCAATGTCATGCTCAGTTAACTATTTTGGTTCATTTGTTCTGCTGTCCAGTTAACTATTTGGTTCAATTCTGCAATTTGATTTTCATTTGTTGTGGGTACAGTTTTGTATTGTTATGCATGTGAGAAATAAATCGAATTTGGATGTACTCAATACACGAGAAACATATATAGTTGCTCTATTTCCAAGTTGTTTAGCATGCTTGGTTAGGTTAACTGGCTTTTCCATGTGTCTCGAGTTAATCTATTGGATCTACAATTTGTTTATTTTTCATTAACATATTCTAGTGATAGTATGGCAACTCTTAGTTAACCTGATCAAGATCTTCCTTATATGTGTTGTAGGGAAACAATGGGAGGCACTGCGGTTTACCACCGAGGTTTGCTCATGCATGGTCCTTGCTAATAGCACATTATTGTGCAGTTGCAGGTATCATTCTAATATTTAGGTTTCTTACAATTTGGTCTTGCACATTTAGGTCCTGCTGTTATACGCTTAGACCCACTGTTCGACCCATTTTGCATATGGGGAAATGAGATGTCCATGAATATCAGTCAAGTCAAGAAACTCAGAAAGATTGTTAGGATAAATAAACGTGCGACGAATAACAACAAGATCTTTGTTTGCACAATGAAGAAGACATCAGTTAACTATAGGATGGTACTAACTCTTTTACCTTGTTTTTTCTCTTGCCCCATTTCAAAATTTACAACAGTGATTTATGCATATATTTGTTTTTAGTACTTTCCAAAGCAGTTCACCGATGATTACCTTTCAAACCACTTGCATGGTCAAGAGGCGAGGAAGGTATTCAGTCAACACCCACGATACAATATTGAAGTATTCCTCAAGAGGAAGAAGGTTGCGCGGGCAATTGTCCATAGCCACTGTCCTAAAGTTGCAAGGACATCAAACATCACTTAAGGCTCAATATTCGCCTTCCGCTTCTGCAGTTTCCCAGATGAGATTCATCTGTCTATTTACCGTGTATGATGGTACTTTCCAAAGGTTTTTGATGTTGCATGTGAAACTTGGTGCTGTTGTGTAATGGCGTAGCTAGCTATATCCCTATATGGTGTAACTGAGTGCTAAATCTATCTGATGTAATTCGATTACAAAATCCTGGATGCCATTATACGAATATGAAATATATGGTGTGTTTTATAAGAAATCAATTTGATTACTACATGGATTATCAATAATAGGCTAATTATCCTGCTTATTGGGGTTTTCTAATGCAGATGGTTTCTCTGAGAACATCATGGGCGATGAACTCAAATACCCACACGGTTTCTAGAAAGTAGGTGTGTTGGATCAATTAATAATCAGACACAATTTTCGCCCGAGAACTATTTGCGTTAGACCACCTTCCACAAACGTTTCCACACACACTACAAAAAAGACACATCCGTGACATTTTGGGCCGAACGAATTTTTCCCTGTCATGATTATGACACTTCTATGATGATAATTGTGACAAAACCCGGTATCATCATAGATGTGGTGGGCTCCTACTTCTATGACAAAAGTCATGACAGAAAATGGGCTTCTCGTCCTGGGCGGGCTGGAGACGCAGGTGCATGACATTCTTTGGGCCGTCCATGACGGAAAAAATCGTGGTAGAAGCGAGGGAGAGGAAATATCGTGGAGTTCCCGGTTACGGTGGGTGGTCGGGGCTGAGCGATGCACTATGGTTTGCGCGTTTCTCTCGTGTACGCGCGTGTGTGCGAGGCGTTGGCTAACTGAACCCGAAGCGATCGCATGTTAGTAAACCCGAGTGATAGATCCCTTGGCTGTTAACTTAACCCGAGTGATTCACTTGCTGCTGACTGAACCCGAGCAATTCCTTCGCTGCTGCTGCTAACTGAACCCGAGCGATCAATCACTGCTGCTGCTTACTGAAGCCAATCAAGCCTGTGTTGGGTTGCCTCTCGATGAACAGTGACCGTTGCTACCGTGCACGCGATACGTAGAACGAGTCGAGACGTGGTGAGTCGAGCCGGTTGGTTGGCTGTGGATGAACAGTTATCGGTGGGGGTTGGAAGAACAGGACCCCGTGGTAGTAGGCCATTGCCGCTGGATGAACAGGACCCTGAGGAGGCCGTCGCACCCCAGTCGGTTGGGGTGGATGAACAGGAACCCGTGGAGGGCTGGATGAACAGCAGCCGGTGGAGGCTGGATGAACAGTACTCGTGAATGAACAGTAGCTCGTGGAGGCTGGAGGAGGTCGACGGTGGATGAACAGTAGCTCGTGGAGGCTGGAGCGAGGCGGTAGACGGTGGATGAATAGGACCCCGTTTCGACCGTGGGCGCTCCAACACAAGTTCGTTTCCTCCGTTTTGCGGTAGTCACACCCCTCCCGATCAACAGGACCCCATTTCGACCATAGGCACTCGAACACAAGTCCGTTTCCTCCGTTTTGAGGTATGCCATACCCCTCCCGATGAATAGGATGCCATTTCGACCGTGTCCGGTCGAACAGAAGGCCGTTTCCTCCGTTTTGCGGTACGCCAGACCCCGTTTTAGCTGTTCCATCCAAGTCGGTTGGCTCCTATTGAACAGGACGCATTCCGACCTAGTCGGTTGCCTCCCAATGAACAGGACGTTGTTTCTTCGTTCCGACCCATCCGGTTCGCTGCCCGATGAACAGGACGTTGTTGCTGTCGTCTGTTGCCTCTCCATGTACACAAGCCCTGGCCGTCCATATATATATGCCCGAGTACGTGCTCGAGACCCCGCCCATATGTATGTACGTGGCTGTATTTTTTGCCCTATGGCTGTACGTACATGTACAAGACCTAGACGGGACTGCGTGAACTTCTATGTCATGTGCTCTACAACAACATGTGCTGCTACTTACTTGGTCATGGTTCATACTTGCAGAGAGACCGATCGACCGGTATGTACGCACATGTTCGCGACCAGACAGACAACGCTACGTATGCTTTGACCGGGTGGGTCCCAGCGGCCAGGGAGGATAAGGACACACTTCCGCGTGCGAATATATAGCTGATCAGTCCCTACTGTCAGGGGAGGAATCATTTTTATTTTGCGAGTAATAAGGAGGCACTTCCTTGTGTTCGAAGATGTAGCTGGTGGGTCCAGCTGTCACCCTCACCGCCTAAAGTCCTCTTCCGATGGATGTCTTCGTTGACCACACCGTGCCAAGAGCACCAAGGCGGTGGACATCGGCGGGGCCTAGGAAGGGAACGACACGGAGCCGGGGAAGACGCGACAGTGGATGCCCATGTGGAGGGGAGTATGTGGGTTGACTTCTTCTGCTGCGGTGTGAGGTTTCCGTCGTCGGAGAATAACATGAGGTGTGGGTGAGTATAGAGGGATGGCATGGCCAGCGGTGGTAGCACAACCGAACATGGGAGGCAGGAGCAGGCGGCACGTCCGGCGCTGGTTTGTGCGGCTGGAGCAAGAAGACCAGGGGTTGAAGAAGCACGACGGCCGTTGGATGGACATCGTACGGTCACTGCAGCTAGAATCGTTTATATTTACTAAGTTGACAAAGCCCTTGGTAGGCCCACAGGTCAGCCTCCGAAAGGGTGAGCCCCAGATGTCAGGGGGAGGAATAATTTTTTGGGTGGGTGAAGCAAGAATATCCGAGATTGAAGAAGAAGCAAGACATCCGTTGGATGGACATTCAACGGCCACTGTTGCTAGAACCGTGTGTTGACTATAAGTTGACAAAGCCTTGCATACACGTCAACTTTGTTTTTTTAGGGGACGTGTCAACTTAGTAGGCCCACAAGTGTGTGGCAGAGAACATACAACCCATTTGTGATTTGTAAGAATGCACATCCCATTTTTGAATTCTAATGAAATTTACTACAACCCATTTACAGTTTGTTAAAAGTCCAGCCCATTTTCTAGCTAGGACAACGATTAATAATTTCAACCGACCGCTCAAAATAGAATTCAATAAATTTCCCACATTTTGATGGGATCCGAAATATTTTTATCCCGAAATTTCTAGTCAGATTAAATATAATTTCAAAATAAATTTGTATTACATAAAAATCCAACGAAATATTGCGCGCACAACAAGTAATGAAATTAAAATTTTCAAAATCCAAAAATAATATTTTTAAAACTAATTACGTGTTTGGTGCATTTTTTTATAGTTACTGCCTAGTTTTTATAATTACATCCCATTTATTATTTCTTAAAGCCCATTTTCTTGTTAACCCTAATGCTTCCCTCCTAGGAAAGATTTGCAGCCCAGCGGGGCGGAGAATAACAAGTTGAGCCGGATATTGTGTACAACTGCCGGCCCAGTTGCATTGCTGATGTTCAAAAAAAGGCATGTGTAGTACAATACAACTTTACATGGCTACTCAGCCCACATTTAGCGATGCCGGAAAGGCCCAAACAAGGCTTCTGTACAACTTTTTGAAGTCACTAAGCTCAATTAACAACTTAAGAAAAAAGTTAGAGTATAGTGGAACCTAATTAAAAGCTATCACAAGCAAAGAAATAATTCAACGGGTCCCACTTGTGTGTGTGTGTGAGAGAGAGAGAGACCCATCGATCGATGCTCGTAAATACATCCTTCGGCCATATGCATTGCTGATGCTCAGTAAAAACTTATATAGTTGACACAATCATATAGAACATCATAGCATACTGAACTTGCATACAAAAATTTCACACAGGCGGCACAATCAGGGTGGAAGCAGTGGATCGCTACGGGTAGGGCTATGTTGAAACCAACGAACTCGTACATAACGGTTCATCGTCTTTATCAATGACGGGGAAACATCTTGAATGCTGTGCAAAAAAACAGACAGACAACACAATAAGTTCTGCTGGCACATTAAGTTGACGTACAACCCTTTCTAAAAAAAGTTCAGGTACAAAAATAGAACATGTCACAATCAAATGTACTGGCACATCAGTGCTTCACACCCATAGCTCGGATTTAAGTAGTATCTGACAAGATTCAGTTGTTACCTCAAATTAGAGCACATCCAGGAAGCCAGCCCTGCCTCTTCTCCCAAAGAAGTAGTGGCCTCCACCGCACGATGGAGTAGGCCCTGTTCCATCAATCATTTTGAGCAACACGGGGAAAGTCTGACGTTGACTCCTATAATGGACGTCATCGACGGACCATGGCACCAGCAGCGGCGGCAGGACTTCGATTGATGGATTGACCACTTCTTTGACATGCACGGACACTCGATACAGGTGCATCCCTAACGTGGTCTGCGAAGGCCTTGTTGGCGACGAATAGTACAACCCCGGTTCCTGTACTGGTATCTCAACACCAATCACCTTCGGTATGGTGGATGGCTTCTTCATCCATGCCATAACCGTGGGAGCCCAGCTGTTTGTGGGAACAAACATACTTATGAGCTCACCTCCAAGGTCGTTGATAAGCTCATTCATGGACTCGCTGTTCCAAGCACGTCGAGGCATGCCATGGAAGGTAAGCTTTGTTAAAAACTCAAGCTTAGAGGGCACCGAGCCTCATCCTGGGTGCCACCGATCAAAGCTCACCAGCGTGCCATCGCAGAACAAATGCCGGGAACGTTCGAACACACGACTGCAGTTGAAAGTTGTCCGGAACCTGACAAAGAAATCAACCATTGGCGGACAGACTTCGATGAGCAAGTCATTTATTTCGATGTCGTGCACAATGCCAAGAGCTTTGACAAGGTTGTCCGGCGAGACGGGAGGCCGATCGCCGTTGATGGTTACCATCAATACTTTGCCAGCAAACTGGTCTTCAAGCGCCGCCATGCCACTATTGAGCGACAGCACGCAGCGCCCGAAGGCAGGACGAACCTCAGGATCTTTGGCTCAGAGATCCGCGTTGACCGGTGACATGATAGTGCGCTTGAGTACAAGGAGTACAGGAGGGGGATTTGGGGAAACTGGAGTAGGAATCGAGATTCCATAGGTGGGGGAGGGGCGGAAGATTGGGGATGAAAAGGTAGCATGAATTTTGAACATGCGCCAATATGCTCTCGGCATGCAAGCCCACGAAAACACTAGTGGCACCCACATGTTGGCCTAAGAGTCCTTATTCTTTCTTTTTTTGAGAGCCCGACCTTTTTTTGATGATCTTTTGAGAGCCCGACCTGAGAGTCATAATTGACCCATTTGGCATTGCGTTACTACTCGGCCCATATTCAACGACACTTCACTGGCCCAAACAAGTGCACATCATCGAAAAGACACCAAGCTCAAATTATAACTTGAAAATAGGAGATATACTCTAAACACTAGAGAATGGTGATGCCCTCATTTAGCCCACCAGCTGTTCGAGACAATAAACAGTTCGAAACAACAATATATACAACATTCAAACACTGACTAGTGACTACTACTGACATAAACAACAAGACATGATAGTTCATAAGAAGTCTTGCTACACCACCAAAACACACCCATCTGCAGCGCCCAGACTCTCATAATCCAGACGAGAATGACATTCTAAATAGATGCAACTATTACATAATAAGAGTGACATAGACAAGGATGACCAAATGACAAGGAATATGCATAACAAAAGAGAAAACTACCCATCCAGAACAAGCAGCAAAGACAAGAAGTCATTCAAAGAGGGATTATCCAACACCATCATAATTTGCAGCCCCGCTTTAGCGACCAGTGATCCAGAGACACCAGTACTCCACCCTTTCGACGCAACAACCCAATTACCTATCAACCTGAAGGCTTGAACCACATCACTGTCTGTCGGACTTGAGACATCCAAGGATGAAAGTTAATCCAGATGCCTTTGTCATTATCACCTTCTTTTGGATGCAGGCTATATCGTTGACAATCAGGGGAGTTTGCTCCCGAAGTCCTAGGGCTCTCCATGTAGACACAATTTTCCATAGCAAACATAGCCTCTGTGCCATCAAGATCCTTGCCAACGGTGATCTCCTGGTTAATCGGATAATTGAGTCCGAGAAACAGAGAGTGTGAACCAAGGCTATTTACCCGCCTCCAACTCAAAAATCTCGAAGGCCCCAACAATCTGGTATCCTGCTCATAGACGTAACAGCCACTGTCCGGATACTCACGTATTTCATGGTGCTTGTACATAGTGGGTTTTTTGCAATATAGCTTTTCCGGCTCATGTGTCCGAATGATCATCAGTCTTTTGCCATCGTCTGATCGAGCGAGGAACCAGTTGTGCTTCCCTGTTTTTGGCAAAGGTGGTGTGATTACAAAGGACAATGACTGTAGGGACACTGCATCATATAAAAAAGGACATGCATTGTTAATGTAAGATCAGCATTTTTCAGAGTATGAGTAGGATAATGCAAGAAACAACGTTGATATGTCCCTATTGGAACTGGGAGGAAAATACAGGGAAATGTATACTGGGTTCGAAAATATAGAAGTGCCATGCATGGTTATACTCATGTTATCTCGCAATCAATTCTTCACAGGAAACTACCATGTCATGCATGTTATGTAATCATGTTCTGTCCTCACAAACAAATTCTTCAAGGAAACTAACAGACCATGCATTGTTATATATTCATGTTCCGTGGGAAATTTTTGTGAGGATATTGTTCTAGCCATTGATTGCTGAAGGGCGAATATAGGTATGTACACATGGTAAGCATTACAGGATTTCACTACTTCCAAATATAGAGTTCTCCATATGCACATTTACTTCCCTAATGTATGGTTAGATGAAACCAACAATGTGATGCATGTTTCTACATCAGGAAAATGAGGAAACTAACATGGCCATTGATACACACTCATATTTAGTAGTATATAGATTACTATAAAATAAGGAGAATATCAATATCTTCCTAACCGTTTGATTATTCAGGGATACAAATTGGCTGTATTGACATGGTCACAATCGCATGAATTAACTTATTTCAAATATAGCCAATTTACGACATCTCTAATACATTGCCACAGTTGTACTCAAATTCTGCTCAAACAGGGATATGCCAATCATCACAAAAAGTTCAAACAGTGTCATGGCATCATCATTAACATCAGACGAAAACAACTTACACGTGTTGTCCCAGCAATACGTGGTGCAATCTACTTTTTCGATCGCGTAGATGATGCCATTGTGTTCAATAGCATCACAGAAGTGTGTATCAGCTTTGACGATCCACTGCGAGGTGAGCTGTCTCCAGCTAAAGAAAGAACCAGCGGAAACATAGGCGAGTCCGTGGTCGAACAAGGCAATTAGCTTGAAGACTGCATAATTCGCATCTCGTGTGGGCACTTGGCAGATTACAATCTTCTGCAAAACAAGGTGCGTCCAACTGACTTTGTAATCGAGATGACTTGGACCACGACAGTAAAACCCTATATAATCCAACGTAGGAAGGATAATCTCATGGGAGGTGTGGAAGTTCAAGAGCACCAACTTTTTCCGGTCTTGTCTGACGGGAGCCATCTAGTGGGAGCTCATGTCGACCCAGTACATACCTGACAAGAAGTTTTGGGCGATGGTGATTGGATCGAAGTCGAGGGAAATGATGTATGGCGACCCACTACATACCTGCAAAGAAGTTTGGGCTAATGGAGGTCGTATTGAAGTCGAGGGGCATCATGTATGCCTCCGTATCATGGTGAGCAAATCTAGCAAGACCAGATAGCAGCAAGCAGGGTGTCTTGAAAAGCTTAGGCCTCGCTTCGATGATGGCCGTGTGCATGTCCCTCGAGCATGCATCCAGCCGCAAGGCGCTCAACATATCCATACACAAACAATACAGGTCGAGGATGTCACTGGGGAGATTGCTCCAATCGCGGCTCATATGGATGATGCGCGGTTCCTATTCGGCCATGGTGGAGTTTGGACAGTGGGGTTTTGGGGGGCTTGATTTTATGGGGGAGAAGGCTCTCGATGCTGGAGTGGCTAGCAAGGGAATAGTGGTACTGGGGGAGGTGAGCGAGGCGAGGGTACATGGGGGCACAGTGAGATGATAAAGAGTGACCTCAGGATCTCCGGCGAGACGGAGACAGAGATGGAGTGGTGCTAGGGGAGAGCGAGACGAGGCGAGGCATGCTATACAGCGGCTGTGACAGTGGCTGCACAGTGCACAAGGTGAGGCTGACCTTGGTAACCCAAACACGCCGCTTGGACTAGTGTCACATTGGGCACAGGGTCTTGTCACTTCACTGTGAGGACCGGATGAATAATATTTTGACCATCAAGTGTACCACAGTTGTACTACTACTACTACTGGTAGGAGTAGTAGGAACATGAGTAGTATTGTATAGCGGAAATAGGTCTCTCGTGCTAGCATGCCTCTGGGTTCACTTCATCCTCCAAGTATCATCCATATTGTGAGCAGAACAAAATTCTCGTGCATGCGGAAGTGCGAAGGAGGATTTTTATTTTTTGAGGATAACTGCATATTCCTTAACCAGAGAATTTTGTGTCTCCCACGCACGCGCCAATATCCATCCGAACCAGCTACGACACATTTTATATATATATATATATATATATCTGTTTGCATAGGTCCCACCTGTCAGGAGGGGTGCAGAAATAAAAAGGAATCATAAAATGTCTCGCCGCGGTGATTCGAAAGAGTGACCTCAACTAGCCAGTGGCACATGTAGGGCTAGAGGGATGGGCACGTACACGGACAGGTACCACACTCCTCAGTCTATCCGCATAGCCTTTTCATTTAGTCTACCTAGTCGTCTAATCAACTGCCTGCAGGCCACTTCTCCCATTTACTTCTCCATCAGGAACCAATTTTCCTCGGCTTCTTCACCTCTCCTTCATCTTCATTTGCATCCAAACCACACTGCATTCACATTGTTTTAACCTCTTCACATACTCCTAGAGTAATGCCGAAGCCCCTTTAAATAATCATCTTCTTCAGTTAGAATCACCACCTAATCCTAATTCTGCAAACCATAGCCCTCCGATCCAGCGGTTCCAAATGGCGAAGGGGATCGAGATGCAAGTGAGGGAGTCCTGGACTAAGGGGTCCTCGGGTGTCCGCCAGACTGGTGGGCCGTGAAGATACAAGGCAGAAGACCTTTTCCGTGTCCGGATGGGACTCTCCTTTGTGTGGATGGCAAGCTTAGCGTTCGGGTGCATTATTTCCTTTCTCTGTAAAACCGACTCTGTACAAACCCTTGACCCTCCCGGTTTCTATATAAATCGGAGGGTTTAGTCCATAGAGGCTACCACAAATCACATAGTCTAGACATCTAGGGTTTAGCCATTACGATCTTGAGGTAGATAGACTCTTGTAACCCCTATACCCATCAAATACAATCAAGCAGGATGTAGGGTTTGACCTCCATCAAGAGGCCCCAAACCTGGGTAAACATCGTGTCACCCTTGATTCCAGTTTCCTTCGATCCTCAGGTGCATAGTTCGGGATCCCCTACCTGAGATCGGCCGGTTTTGACACCGACATTGGTTATTTCATTGAGAGTTCCGCTGTGCCGTCAACAGAGGGTACAACAACGATGCTGTTTTTGGGGAAACTTTCCTTCCCGGCCAGATTTTCGTGTTCGGCAGCTTCGCTCTACGTGCCAACTCGATTGGTCACCTCGAACAGATCGACAACTACCGCCTGGTCATCAGATCAGTTTTGGGAACCTAAATTATGTCGCCGACATCCGATATGACTTGATCTTCGAAGGGTTCGGGGACCCAATCACTGCTCTGGCCTTAGATCCGGAACAAACTGTCATGTTTGAAGATGGGAGTTTGGAGCCCACCGGACTCTCCGCTGCAAACCGCACTATCGAAGATCCAGAGGCGATCGTTTCTGCAGCAAACTCGGAATCAGACCGGGTTCCTCCTATCACTGAAAGGCCGGACTCGCCCCCGGACTCTAGCTCCACGGACTCTTGTTTCCCCGTCCAAACCTCGCTCTTAAACGAGGTGCTGGACTTAATGCGATCCCTCACTATCATAGAGGAATCACCTCCGAATTACGCCCAACCTAGACTAGGGGCTGAAAGCGGGGAATTTTACGCTCCACCCACCACCCACTTCATATCCACTATCGAAGATTTAACCAACATGTTGGACTATGCCTCCGAAGATATCGATGACATGGACGACGATGCCGGAGACGAACAAGGCCAAGAACTGCCGTTTACCGGATGTTGGACAGCCACCTCCACATGTGACGTGTATATGGTGGACACACCCAAATAGGATGACGGTGTAGGGGGCAGACTAAGGCATAGTCTAGTGGTGGGAAGGGGCTAATGCCTTCCCACCCACCCAGGTTCAAGGCATGGTACTTGCAATTTGGGTTTGTTGCACCAATTATACTGTAGGGGGTTCCCTTACAGTCTTTCAGTCAAAAAAAAGAGGATGACTATTGGGGACATAACTATTGAGTATAAACCGCCCAGGAGGGGCCGGATTATACTCATAGTGAGTTGTTCCTGCCATAGCCCACGAGGACAAGGAGTACGACGCTTTATGAAGGAGAGCTAACAGGAGGGCCCAAGGCCCAAAGGCGGATTATGATCCATAGGAATAAACCGCCATAAGATGTATAACTTGTGTTGTAAGATAAGAAAAGGTTGAAACCGAGCCGGACACGCTTATGATCCGGCCGGGACTCTATAAACCGCCGGGTGTCGACCTGTGTATATAAAGGGACGACCCGGCGACGGTTTAGGGACAGAAAACAACATATCGAGAGCCAGGCAAAGCGGATTCGCTCCCTGGTCATCGAAACCCTAGCAATTCCATCACAACTGGATTAGGCTTTTACCTTCACCGCAAGGGGCCGAACCAGTATAAACTCCTTGCGTCCTTTGTCCCGCTTTAAACCCTTTAAGCTAACTATGTTGCGATGGCTCCACGACTAAGTCCTCACGCTAGGACATATGCCGTGACAAAACCACGACAGTTTGAGGACTTGAAGAAATAGTTAGCTAAGCCACCTGTCCTTGCTGCTCCGGTTGATAAAGAGCTGTTTTTGTTATACGTGGCAGCCAATGCTCGAGCTGTCAGTGCGGCCATTGTGGTAGAACGTAAAGAGGCTGGCAAGGAGTATCCGGTTCAACGGCCGGTTTATTATATCAGTGAGGTGCTTATTGAGTCTAAGCAGAGGTACCCACAATGGCAGAAGCTGGTGTATGGAGTTTTTATGGCCAGCCGGAAGCTCAAGCAGTATTTTCAGGGTCATCCCATCACTGTGGTCAGTTCTGCCCCTTTGGGAGATATAATCCAGAACAGGGAAGCAATGGGCCGGGTTGCCAAATGGGCCATCGAGCTTGGACCTCACGGGTTAAAGTATATGCCTCACACGGCAATCAAGTCTCAAGCGCTTGTGGATTTCATCAATGACTGGACAGAGTTGCACGCACCGGAAGAAAAGCCAGATAACACTTATTGGACTATTCATTTTGATGGGTCCAGGCAATTGGAGGGCTCGGGGGATGGAGTCGTGTTAACTTCCCCACGAGGTGATAAATTTTGTTATGTTCTCCATTTAATGTTCCCTTGCACTAATAATGCAGCTGAATATGAGGCCTTACTCCATGGTCTTTGAATGGCTAAGGAGATGAATCTAAGCTGGGTTAAGTACTTTGGTGACTCAGACCTGGTAGCTCAACAAGTATCTGGTACTTGGGATTCCAAGGATCCACTCATGGCAGCGTATCGACGAGAAGTGGACATTGTGGCTGGTCATTTCAAGGGTTATCAGGTTGACCATGTGGACCGGGGAAAGAACGAAGCGGCGGACGCTTTAAGCCATTTGGGCTCTCAATGTAAACCGGTACCACTCAATGTTTTTCTGGATGTTTTGCATAACCCGTCGGTCAAGCTACCTACAGAGGAGGGTTTGGTTGTTCCTGACCCGTAGGCTCAGTTGGTGGCGACTCTTCACGTTATCCCAGATTGGACAGTCCCATATTTGGCGTATATGAACCGGGGCGAGTTACCGGAGGATGAAACTTTGGCCAGGTAGATAATCCGGCAATCCAAGTCAATGACCATTGTCAACGGAGAATTGCATCATTGCAGTGTAACAGGGGCATTTCAGCATTGCGTATCTCCTGAAGAAGGCTGTGAGATTTTGCGTGAGATCCACGAATGAGATTGTGGTCACCACGCCGGTCCAAAGTCCGTAGTAGCTAAGGCTTTTCGTGACGGCTTCGATTGGCTGACGGCTCATGCTGATGTTGAGGATTTGGTAAAAAGGTGTGATGGTTGTCAGAAGTTTTCACGTCGAGCTCATGTTCTGGCTCAGGAATTGAGGATGGTTCCAATCACTTGGCCGTTTGCAACTTGGGGGCTGGATATGGTCGGGCCCTTTAAGAGGTCCAAGGATAAGAAAACCCACCTATTGGTGGCGGTTGATAAGTTCACTAAGTGGGTGGAGGCAGAGCTAGTCAGTAAGTGTGATGCAACCACGACGGTTCAATTCATCAAGATGGTGATTTTCCGGTTTGATTTTCCACACAACATCATAACTGATAATGGTACTAATCTATCAAAGGGTGCTATGAAAGAGTTTTGTCAACGTGAGCACATCCGGCTTGACGTGTCATCAGTGGCTCACTCCCAATCTAATGGTCAAGCGGAGAGAGCCAATCAAGAGATCCTGAGAGGCATCAAACCCCGGCTTATGGTTCCTTTACAGCGGACGCTGGTTTGTTGGGTGGAGGAGTTACCTTCTGTGTTATGGAGCATCAATACCACGCCCAACAGATCTACGAGTTACATACCTTTTTCATGGTTTATGGAGCAGAGGCGGTTCTCCCTAGTGACATCCATCATGACTCACCCCGTGTGGCAGCTTATGTTGAAACTGACAATGAGAAAGCACGTCAGGAAGCACTTGACCTGTTAGATGAGGATCGTGATATTGCATCGGCGCGTTCGGCGATTTACCAGCAAGATCTGCGTCGTTATCACAGTCATCGGGTTAAAACCAGAACGTTTCAAGAAGGGGATCTGGTGCTCCGGCTCATCCAGGATCAGACTGATATGCACAAGTTATCCCTGCCTTGGGAAGGACCCTTTATGGTCAGCAAGAATCTGCACAACAGGTCATACTACCTTATCGATGTTCGAGAGCACAAAGACTCATGTAAATCGGAGGAGGAGACCCACCGGCCGTGGAATATCGCTCATCTTCGGCTTTACTACACCTGAGCCATAGGCTCCTCTTATGTACATATTCTTGACAATGTATATATTATAATGATTAATATAATAAACTGGCATCCCTGCTAAAGCGGGGCCTCTGTCGTTCTTCCTTAAAAGTTTTTGGTTGCATGGGGGCTTCTGTTTATAAAGTGGAGTCCTGATTACCCATTGATCCGGCTCATAAGCCACATAAAAAAACTTGGGGGCTAGCTACCCAAAGTCAAAAGGAGCCAGAGAGTGTCTGTTGCAAAGCACAACTCAAACATAGGCGTCCATTGAGCACAGCTCAAAATATTGCTTGGGGGCTCTTTGTTCTACAAGAATACAGAGTCTATAACCTTGTAATAGGCTATAAAAGCCAGGCTTGGAAGCTAGGTGTATTCTCCTAAAACCCCGGGTTATCCTGCCTTTTTAAGTAAGTCACTCCGCCCAGGTAATCCTGGTATGACCCGTCGAACTTTTGACAAGTCAATCTTATACAGACCCTGAACTTGTATTAGTTAAAATGACGATTGGTTAAGGTGAGGTACACCTTATAAGGCTTTGTAAAATGGTTTAACTCGGTGGCCGGGCAGCCCATGAAAAGCCTCGCTTCTTGCATATTTTTTCTTTTGCAATCTTTCTTTTTGAGATTTATTTTGATGCAGTTTATACTAATCCGGTGTTTATTGACCCGGTCTGGCTTTTGACTACAAGTCACCAGCATGATATACGGATAATCCGGTGTTTATTACAACCCGGTACAACTTTACTATAAACCGGCAAAACATGGGAGGAGTTATCAGTACTCAAGATTTGGGTTATCACCCTTCCTACAAAAAGTTGGTAAACCAACGATGTGATTCAATGTCACAGGTATGATATATTTCATATTTGATTATTCCTAAGTACAACCTTGGTTATAAACCCGGCTTATATGTTGGGCATTATGACCCGTCTGGCGGTAAACCGCCAAGACACTTTACATTCGTTTTATGCAGAAACAGGTTGAATAAAACTGCTAAAGATCATAAGCAGACACAACATAATTATGGCGGATTAACAGTGTCATGCAAAGTGAATATGCACGATGGCATAGCAGACCAAGTGTTTAACTAGCCTATTACAAGGCGTTCTGATGCCCAAAAGGATAATTGTTTTCAACAAGTGTTGCAGTATGCATAAGGCTAAACCGGCCTCCGGATCATGATTCTTCGCCTGGCTGACTTACCGGTTGTGGATCGTCCTGCGCCGGTTCATCCTCCTTCTCTCCACCCAGCAGCTGGAAGTCAATGATTTCCCAGTCGATTCTAGTTAGGGCCTTGAATACAGCTTCGTCGCTTATAAGTGTTGTGGGATCAACATCAGGGGCGTAGGTATGCTTATGGATTGGCGGGATAAGATTTTCCACATCATGAGTTGGCGCATTAACCCGTTTGTTGTCGGCGTCATAAATCGACTGGTAATGAGAAAGATCCGTCTCTTCAGCCAATTTGCTCGCTAATGGGCGCATTTCCTTCGTCAATGCTCGGAGATCATCATTGTCAAAATTTGACCCGTCCTCCTTTATGCTCGGATAGCCGCGTCCTATATCAGCCGGGTCAAGATCTGGTATCCATACTTTAGCCCGGATTAGTGCAGTTAGAGCACCTTCCCTTGCAGATGATCTTTTTAACTCCTCAAACTGGGCAGGCAGCATTGACAACTTCTCTAATGTTTCCTTGACCAAGGTTGGGGGCGGTTTGTTACGAGAGGGAGTACAAATGATCCGTTGCGCGTCGGTATATAATTGCTCTATAAGAGTATAGGCGGCCTTCAATTTCTTCTGCATATCAGAGCCCAGATGGGTAATGCGAGATCCTGCATCATTATACACATCGATAAACCGGCAATTCATAGGATAATACATGTTAACAGCTTATACTAAGGGTACTTACCAATCACAGCAGTGTTCATGGCATTTATTTGCCGCTTCGAACCAGTCAGCTCTTGTACCACCGGATTAAGGGCTGCTTTTGCATCCTCAGCCCTCTTTTGTAGTGTGGCCTTCTCTATGTCCCAGTCTGCCTGTTCCTTCTTGAAGTTTTCCTTCAATTTCTCCATGGCTACTAAGGCACTGGTCAGCTCCTCTTTGGCTTTGGAAGTTTCTGCTTGTTGGGACTTGATATTTTCTTGAAGATCAGCGGTTTGAGATTCCTTTTTTCTCAGCTCAGCCTATAAGAGATATAAATGTTATGAGTTGGCAGCATTTTGAAGTACCAAGCACATAACAAGTTATACACTTGGCACTTGGGGGCTAATGCCTATTGCTTCTTATTAAATTTCTCTTCTAAGTCCCAAGATCAATTCAAATATTATTCTTGGCACTTGGGGGCTAATGTATATTTGCTCAATAATACAGTCCCGATTCATCTTGAAAAGATAAATCGTCCCTTGGGGGCTACACAAACAAAAGTTGCAAGATTAATACTCTAAAGTCCCGGTTCATCCTGAAAAGATAAACCGGCCCTTGGGGGCTACACATGCAAAGTTGAAGTATTACAAAGTCCCGGTTTACATTGATATCATAAACCGGCCCTTGGGGGCTACTGGAGTTGATATTAGAAATCAGATACAAGAGGGAAACAATTATGTAGTGTTAACAGTATTAACCTCATAACGCTCTTTCATCAGGTTCACTAAACCGGCTTCATAGTCGCGGCTTGTGTACAGGCGGTTTAAAAACCCAGAGTGGATATCTTGGGCGCTGAGGTGGGCATAGCTTTCCAAATCTGTTTGCCACTTGCCCTTATCCACAACAGCAAATTCTTCCTTGGAACTATGTTTTGATAAAGCAACGGGATTACCACGAGTTGTGTAGCCTAAACCAGTAACAATGACATCATCCGATTGGTCATCAGCTGCTTTGACTGGGCTTGGCGGTTTATCTGCAGCCTTAGCCGGGCTTGACGAGTCAGTAGCATGGCCTGTGGGATCATCTTCCATCTGTTTAGTAAAGGTTTCATGATGTTGCATTGGCGGATCATCATGAATAGCGTTATCATTTGGCTCAAACTGTTCTGGGATCTTTTCCGGTTCAGTGTCCGGATTATCATCAGCCGGTTTATTCAATTTGGCCTTTCTGCTGGGCCTAGCTTTGGCTCTGAAATGAATGGAAATAAAAGTTAGTAGATTAACCAGGTGTGATACGTCTCCAACGTATCTATAATTTTTGATTGCTCCATGCTATATTATCTACTGTTTCGGACATTATTGGGCTTTATTATCCACTTTTATTTTATTTTTGGGACTAACCTATTAACCGGAGGCCCAGCCCAGAATTGCTGTTTTTGCCTGTTTTAGGGTTTCGAAGAAAAGGAATATCAAACGGAGTCCAAATGGAATGAAACCTTCGGGAACGTGATTTTCTCAACAAACAAGACCCGGGAGACTTGGACCCTACGTCAAGACAAAAAAGAGGAGGCCACGTGGTAGGGGGCGCGCCTACCCCCAGGTGCGCCCTCCACCCTCGTGGGCCCCCGGTTGTGTGACGCCCCCGATTCAATCGTACACTAATCATACACGCAAACGTGTATGATCAAGATCAGGGACTCACGGGAAGATATCACAACACAACTCTACAAATAAAATAAGTCATACAAGCATCATATTACAAGCCAGGGGCCTCGAGGGCTCGAATACAAGAGCTCGATCATAGACGAGTCAGCGGAAGCAACAATATCTGAGTACAGACATAAGTTAAACAAGTTTGCCTTAAGAAGGCTAGCACAAACAGGGATACAGCTCGAAAGAGGCGCATGCCTCCTGCCTGGGATCCTCCTAACTACTCCTGGTCGCCGTCAGCGGGCTGCACGTAGTAGTAGGCACCTCCCGAGTAGTAGTAGTCGTCATCGACGGTGGCGTCTGGCTCCTGGACTCCAACGTCTGGTCGCAGCAATCGGGATAGAAAAGGGGAGAAGAGGGAGCAAAGCAACCGTGAGTACTCATCCAAAGTACTCGCAAGCAAGGAGCTACACTACATATGTATGCATTGTTATCAAATGGAATCAGGGTATCATATGTGGACTGAACTGCAGAATGCCGGAATAAGAGGGGGATAGCTAGTCCTTTCGAAGACTACACTTCTGGTATCCTCCATCTTGTAGTAGGAGAAGAGAGTAGATGGTAAGTTCACCAAGTAACATCGAGTAGCATAATCCTAACCGATGATCCTCCCCTCGCCGCCCTATGAGAGAGCGATCACCGGTTGTATCTAGCACTTGGAAGGGTGTGTTTTATTAAGTATCCGGTTCTAGTTGTCATAAGGTCAAGGTACAACTCCAAGTCGTCCTGTTACCGAAGATCACGGCTATTCGAATAGATTAACTTCCCTGCAGGGGTGCACCACATAACCCAACACGCTCGATCCCATTTGGCCGGACACACTTTCCTGGGTCATGCCCGGCCTCGGAAGATCAACACGTTGCAGCCCTACCTAGGCACAACAGAGAGGTCAGCACGCCGGTCTAAATCCTATGGCGCAGGGGTCTGGGCCCATCGCCCATTGCACACCTGCACGTTGCGAGGGCAGTAGGAAGCAGAACTAGCCCCCTTAATACAAGAGCAGGCTTACGTTCCAATCCGGCGCGCGCCTCTCAGTCGCTGATGTCACGAAGGCTTCGACTGATACCACGACGTCGAGTGCCCATAACTGTCCCCGCGTAGATGGTTAGTGCGTATAGGCCAGTAGCCAGACTCAGATCAAATACCAAGATCTCGTTAAGCGTGTTATTTTGAAATAACCACGGACGCCGACCAGGGCCAGGCCCACCTCTCTCCTAGGTGGTCTCAACCTGCCCTGTCGCTCCGCCTCAAAGTAACAGTCAGGGGCCGTCGGGAACTCAGGCCCACCACTACCTGGATGGAGCCACCTGCCCCTTCAGCCCCCATCTCCGAACAGTATCATAAGTAATGTAACAGTATAAGTATATACCATATGCCCGTGATCACCTCCCGAAGTGATCACGACCTAGTAGTATAGCCAGTAGTATAGCATGGCAGACGGACAAGAGTGTAGGGCCACTGATGGAACACTAGCATCCTATACTAAGCATTTGGATTGCAGGTAAGGTTCAACAGTAGTAGCAAGTGACAGGCTATGCATCAGGATAGGATTAACGGAAAGCAGTAACATGCTACACTACTCTAATGCAAGCAGTATAGAGGAAGTAGGCGATATCTGGTGATCAAGGGGGGCTTGCCTGGTTGCTCTGGCAAGAGAGAGGGGTCGTCAACTCGTAGTCGTACTGAGTAGCAGCGGCGTCGGTCTCTGTCTAGCGAAGAAGAGGGGGAGAAACAATGAATACAATGCAAACAGATGCAAACGATGCATGACAAAGCAAAGCGTGATGCTAGGCGTGCCCTAACGCGGTATGAGGTGATACCGGTGAAGGGGGAAACATCCGGGAAAGTATCCCCGGTGTTTTGCGTTTTCGGGCAGAGGAGACCGGAGGGGGAAAAGTTGCGGAAAAGTTGCGAGTTTGATATGTTAGGGGTGTGTGGCGGACGAATGGGCTGCGTATCCGGATGTGTCTTGTCGTTCTGAGCAACTTTCATGTTGAAAATAATTTAATCCGAGTTACGGATTAAAAGATATGATTTTCTAAAGATTTTATTAATTTCTGGATTTTAATTAATTATTTAATTTAATTCGAAAAAGGTGACATCACCATGATGTCATGCTGACGTCAGCAGACAACGGAGTTGACTGGTCAACCTGATGCTTGGGCCCAACATGTCATTGCCTAACTAGCTAACTATTTAGTTAGATTAATTAGCAGCTTAATTTGGTTTAATAGTTAGTTAATAGAATTAATTAAGTTAATTAATTAGTTAATTATTTTTATTATTAATTATTATTATGTTTTAATCTTCCTTTTTTAAGACCGTTCTGGGGATGGCCCCACTTGTCATAGGGCCGGGGGGCTAACAGGCACAGCCCAAACGGGCGCTGGCCCGAACGGGCGCTGTCCCGCGGGGCGCACCCGACTTGGGCGCGGCGGGGCACCGGCGACCATGGTAGGGCGGTCGTAGGGAGCAGGGGGGCCAGGGGGCGCGCCGGCGTGGAGTAGTGGCAGGGCTTCCACGGGGCAGAGGCAGGGCGATGGCACGCTCGGCTGTGGGTGGCGCGGGCGAGCAGAACGGGGCGAGGCACGGCTGTTGGCCGCGGGAAAGTGGCCGAGCGGGAGCCGCGGTGAAGCGGGCGCTAGGGAGACGCAGCGGCAGCAGCGGGCGGTGTGGCGTGTGCGCGATGAAGTGAGGAGTGGCGGGACTGCGGCTGTGGCCGCGCGGGCGCCGGCGAGGCGCGGGCATGCCGGAGCGCGGACGGCGCGGTGAGCGAGCGAGGGGGAGAGAGAGGAGGGGCGCGGAGGCCGTAGCCTCACCGGAGACGTAGGGTCTAGGGCAGCGGGTGTCGAGGGGAAGGACGGAGACGACTTGCGACGGGGAAGCAGACCGGTGGGGGAGCTCCTGGCGCCGGCGCGGTCCAGGCGGCGACGGGCACGCGGGGGAGAGGGGCGAGGGGAAGACGAGGATGAAGCGGTCCGGCGGGGGGGGTCGAGGCGGAGGGCGACGGTGGCAGCTCCGGCGTAGTGGCCGCGGGGATCGGCGGTGGCGTCAACGGGATCCCGATCCTGATCGGATCGGGAGGGAGTGGACCGAGCAGGGGGTAGTGGACCGAGCGTGGGGGGAGTGGGGAATATGGGCTAGGGTTCGGTGGGAGTGGGGGTTAAGTAGGGGTAGGGTGGGCCGGTCGGGTAGCCTGGTTGCCTAGTTGGGCCGAACGGCCCACGTGGTTTCCTTTCCTAATTTTGCTTTTTTTGTTTTGCCTTTTTCCTTTTATTTATTTTTCCTTATTGTTTTCTTTTAGTTTTGTATTTTATTATAGTTTTGTAAAAATACCAAAGTTGTACCTAATTTAGTTTTAATAAACATGCCACTGCCCCAATAGTTTTGGGCAATTAAATAACTTAGTTAATATTTTATTAATTGAAAAAGGCATTTATTTACGTGTCTAAGCTGCAGTTTTATTTAAGTAAGGGCATTTAAATATTTTATAAAAAGTTGATTCCTTTACCAATAAGCCTTTGCATTTATTTTTCACACTTAGAACATTTAAGTTTTAATGTTTGAGAACTTTTAGCGTTTGGCTTTAGTTTAAATGTGAATTTGAATTCCGCTTGAATCAATGTGAGTTTAATTTAACGGGAATCGTGGTGACGTGGCATCATTAGCAGGGAATTACTGTAGCTCAATTATTCGGGCGTCACATGTTGCTCCACCGATGTACTCCTTCCTCCTATATAGACCTACGTACCCCCAAACGATCAGATACGGAGCCAAAAACCTAATTCCACCGCCGCAACTTTCTGTATCCACGAGATCCCATCTTGGGGCCTGTTCCGGAGCTCCGCCGAAGGGGGCATAGATCACGGAGGTCTTCTACATCAACACCATAGCCTCTCCGATAAAGTGTAAGTAGTTCACCTCAGACCTACGGGTCCATAGTTATTAGCTAGATGGCTTCTTCTCTCTTCTTGGATCTCAATACAATGTTCTCCCCCTCTCTTGTGGAGAACTATTCGATGTAATCTTCTTTTTGCGGTGTGTTTGTTGAGACCGATGAATTGTGGGTTTATGATCAAGTCTATCTATGAATAATATTTGAATCTTCTCTGAATTCTTTTATGTATGATTGGTTATCTTTGCAAGTCTCTTCAAATTATTAGTTTGGTTTGGCCTACTAGATTGATTTTTCTTGCAATGGGAGAAGTGCTTAGCTTTGGGTTCAATCTTGCGGTGTCCTTTCCCAGTGACAGTAGGGGCAGGAAGGCACGTATTGTATTGCTGCCATCGAGGATAACAAGATGGGGTTTTCATCATATTGCATGAGTCTGTCCCTCTACATCATGTCATCTTGCTTAAGGCGTTACTCTGTTTTGAACTTAATACTCTAGATGCATGCTGGATAGCGGTCAATGAGTGGAGTAATAGTAGTAGATGCAGGCAGGAGTCGGTCTACTTGTCTTGGACGTGATGCCTATATACATGATCATACCTAGATATTCTCATAACTATGCTCAATTCTGTCAATTGCTCAACAGTAATTTGTTCACCCACCGTAGAATACTTATGCTCTCGAGAGAAGCCACTAGTGAAACCTATGGCCCCCGGGTCTATCTTTATCATATTAATCTCCTACTACTTAGTTATTTCCTTTGCTTTTTTACTTTGCCTTTATTTTACTTTGCATCTTTATCACAAAAATACCAAAAATATTATCTTATCATATCTATCAGATCTCACTCTCATAAGTGGTCGTGTAGGGATTGACAACCCCTATTCGCGTTGGTTGCAATGATTTATTTGTTTTGTGCAGGTACGAGGGACTCGCGTGTAGCCTCCTACTGGATTGATACCTTGGTTCTCAAAAACTGAGGGAAATACTTACGCTACTTTGCTGCATCATCCCTTCCTCTTCGGGGAAAACCAACGCAGTGCTCAAGAGGTAGCAAGAAGGATTTTTGGCACCGTTGCCGGGGAGGTCTACGCAAAAGTCAATAGACCAAGTACCCATCACATACCCTTATCTCCCGCATTACATTATTTGCCATTTGCCTCTCGTTTTCCTCTCCCCCACTTCACCCTTGCCGTTTTATTCGCCCTCTCTCTCTCTATCCTCCATCTCTTTCTCTATTTTGCCTCTTTTTGCCCACTTGCTTTTTGTTTGCTTGTGTGTTAGTTTCCTTGCTTGCCTGTATGGCTCTACCTAAATTTGGTGATCTCCACCTTAAAAGGCTAGAAGAGATCGAAAGTAATGTCAGGAGTTTTATGGTTTTGCAATTTGAACATAATAGTTTCTTCAGAAACGAGCTTAAAGAACAGAAAAGTTTTATGAGTTTTATGAATAAAGAGCTTGATGATATGTCTAAAGAATTCGATGGTTTGAGATCCCAAATTGCTCATCTTGAGAAATTAACTGCTGAAATTTTGGATAAGCAGGCTACCTTAGTTAATAAGATGGCCGCTAAACCGGATTGCTATGAAAATAAAGATGAAGATCTAAAAGTTATTGATGTGTCCCCTATTAAATCTTTGTTTTGCAATATGAATCTTCATAATGATGGGACCGAATATGATCCACCTTTACCTAGAAGGCATTCCAAGAATTCGGAATTTTTTGATCTTGATGCTAAAATTGATAAAAGTGGGATTGAATAAATTAAAACCCTAGATGTTGTTAAACCCACTATTATGGATTTAAAGGAATTTAACTATGAAAATTGCTCTTTGATTGATTGTATTTCCTTGTTACAATCCGTGCTAAATTCTCCTCATGCTTATAGTCAAAATAAAGCGTTTACAAAACATATCGTTGATGCCTTGATGCAATCTTATAAAGAAAAACTTGAATTGGAAGTTTCTATACCTCGAAAGCTTTATGATGAGTGGGAACCAACTATTAAAATTAAAATTAAAGACCATGAATGCTATGCTTTATGTGATTTGGGTGCTAGTGTTTCCACAATTCCAAAGACTGTGTGATTTGTTAGGTTTCCGTGATTTTGATGATTGCTCTTTAAACTTGCACCTTGCGGATTCCACTATTAAGAAACCTATGGGAAGAATTAATGATGTTATTATTGTTGCAAATAGGAATTATGTGCCCGTAGATTTTATTGTTCTTGACATAGATTGCAATCCTTCATGTCCTATTATTCTTGGTAGACCTTTCCTTAGAACGATTGGTGCAATTATTGATATGAAGGAAGGAAATATTAGATTCCAATTTCCATTAAGGAAAGGCATGGAACACTTTCCTAGAAATAAAATTAAATTACCTTATGAATCTATTATGAGAGCCACTTATGGATTGCCTACCAAAGATGGCAATACCTAGATCTATCCTTGCTTGTTATGCCTAGCTAGGGGCGTTAAACGATAGCGCTTGTTGGGAGGCAACCCAATTTTATTTTTATTCCTTGCTTTTTGCTCCTGTTTAGTAATAAATAATTTATCTAGCCGCTGTTTTAGTTGTGTTTTTTGTGTTTAATTAGTGTTTGTGCCAAGTAGAACAGTTGGGAAGACTTGGGGAAGGTCTTGTTACACTTGCTGTAAAAAACAGAAACTTTAGCACTCACAAGAACTACTGCCATTTTTATTTGGAAAGTGATATTTAGTTAATTCTTTTTTCAGATGATTAATAGATAAATTTCTCACGTCCAGAAATTTAGTTTAGAATTTTTGGGGTTCTAGATCTTGCGCTAGCTACAGATTACTACAGACTGTTCTGTTTTTGACAGATTCTGTTTTTCGTGTGTTGTTTGCTTATTTTGATGAATCTATGGCTACTAAAATAGTTTATAAACCATAGAGAAGTTGGAATGAAGTAGGTATAACACCAATATAAATAAAGAATGAGTTCATTACAGTACCTTGAAGTGGTCTTTTATTTTCTTTCGCTAACGGAGCTCACAAAATTTTCTACTTTAAGTTTTGTGTTGTGAAGTTTTCAAGTTTTGGGTAAAGATTTGATGGATTATGGAACAAGGAGTGACAAGAGCCTAAGCTTGGGGATGCCCATCGCACCCCCAAGATAATCTAAGGACACCTAAAAGCCAAAGCTTGGGGATGCCCCGGAAGGCATCCCCTCTTTCGTCTACTTCTATCGGTAACTTTACTTGGAGCTATATTTTTATTCGCCACATGATATGTGTTTTGCTTGGAGCGTCTTGTATGATTTGAGTATTTACTTTTTAGTTTACCACAATCATCCTTGCTGTACACACCTTTTGATAGAGCCATACATGATTTGAAATTTTTTAGAATACTCTATGTGCTTCGCTTATATCTTTTGAGTTATATAGTTTTGTTCTAGTGCTTCACTTATATCTTTTAGAGCATGGTGGTGGATTTGTTTTATAGAAACTATTGATCTCTCATGCTTCACTTAGATTATTTTGAGAGTCTTAAATAGCATGGTAATTTGCTTAAAATCCTAATATGCTTGGTATACAAGATTAATAATAAAACTTTCTTATGAGTGTGTTGAATACTATGAGAAGTTCGATTCTTGATAATTGTTTTGAGATATGAAGATGGTGATATTAAAGTTGTGCTAGTTGAGTAGTTGTGAATTTGATAAATACTTGTGTTAAAGTTTGTGATTCCCATAGCATGCACGTACGGTGAACCGTTATGTGATGAAGTCGGAGCATGATTTATTTTTTGATTGTCTTCCTTATGAGTGGCGGTCGGGGACGAGCGATGGTCTTTTCCTACCAATCTATCCCCCTAGGAGCATGTGCGTAATACTTTGCTTTGATAACTTGTAGATTTTTGCAATAAGTATATGAGTTCTTTATGACTAATGTTGAGTCCATGGATTATACACACTTTTCTCACCCTTCCACCTTTGCTAGCCTCTCTAATACCGCGCACCTTTCGCCGGTATCATACACCCACCATATACCTTCCTCAAAACAGCCACAATACCTACCTATTATGGCATTCCCATAGCCATTCTGAGATATATTGCCATGCAACTTTCCACCATTCCGTTTATTATGACACACTCCATCATTGTCATATTTCTTAGCATGATCATGTAGTTGACATCATATTTGTGGCAAAGCCACCATTCATAATTCTTTCATACGTGTCACTCTTGATTCATTGCTTATCCCGGTACACCGCCGGAGGCATTCACATAGAGTCATATATTGTTCCAAGTATCGAGTTGTAATTCTTGAGTTGTAAGAAAAATAAAAGTGTGATGATCATCATTATTAGAGCATTGTCCCAGTGAGGAAAGGATGGTGGAGACTATGATTCCCCCACAAGTCGGGATGAGACTCCGGACAAAAAATAAAAAATAAATAAATAAAGAGGCCATAAAAAAGAGAAAAGGCCCTAATAAAAAGAGATAAAAAGAGAGAAGGGACAATGTTACTAACCTTTTACCACACTTGTGCTTCAAAGTAGCACCATGATATTCATAGTAGAGAGTCTCTCCTGTTATCACTTTCATATACTAGTGGGAATTTTTCATTATAGAACTTGGCTTGTATATTGCAATGATGGGCTTCCTCAAAATGCCCCAGGTCTTCATGAGCAAGCAAGTTGGATGCACACCCACTTAGTTTCTTTTTGAGCTTTCATATACTTATAGCTCTAGTGCATCCAATGCATGGCAATCCCTAGTCACTCACATTGATATCTATTTATGGGCATCTCCATAGCCCGTTGATACGCCTAGTTGATGTGAGATTATCTTCCCTTTTTTGTCTTCTCCACAACCACCGTTCTATTCCACATATAGTGCTATGTCCATGGCTCACGCTCATGTATTGCGTGAAAATTGAAAAAGTTTTGAGAATGTCAAAAGTATGAAACAATTGCTTGGCTTGTCATCGGGGTTGTGCATGATTTAAATATTTTGTGTGGTGAAGATGGAGCATAGCCAGACTATATGATTTTGTAGGGATAACTTTCTTTGGCCATGTTATTTTGGGAAGACATAATTGCTTTGTTAGTATGCTTGAAGTATTATTATTTTTATGTCAATATTAAACTTTTGTCTTGAATCTTTCGGATCTGAATATTCATACCACAATTAAGAAGAATTACATTAAAATTATGCCAAGTAGCACTCCGCATCAAAAATTCTATTTTTATCATTTACCTACTCGAGGACGAGCAGGAATTAAGCTTGGGGATGCTTGATATGTCTCCAACGTATCTATAATTTTTGATTGCTCCATGCTATATTATCTACTGTTTTGGACATTATTGGGCTTTATTATCCACTTTTATATTATTTTTGGGACTAACCTATTAACCAGAGGCCCAGCCCAGAATTGCTGTTTTTTGCCTGTTTTAGGGTTTCGAAGAAAAGGAATATCAAATGAAGTCCAAACGGAATGAAGCCTTCGGGAACGTGTTTTTCTCAACAAACAAGACCCGGGAGACTTGGACCCTACGTCAAGACATAAAAGAGGAGGCCACGAGGTAGGGGCGCGCGCCTACCCTTCCAGGCACGCCCTCCACCCTCGTGGGCCCCCTGTTGCTCCACCGACGTACTCCTTCCTCCTATATATACCTATGTACCCCCAAATGATCAGATATAGAGCCAAAAACCTAATTCCACCGCCGCAACTTTCTGTATCCATGAGATCCCATCTTGGGTCCTGTTCCGGAGCTCCGTCGGAGGGGGCATCGATCATGGAGGGCTTCTACATCAACACCATAGCCTCTCCGATGAAGTGTGAGTAGTTCACCTCAGACCTACAGGTCCATAGTTATTAGCTAGACGGCTTCTTATCTCTTTTTGGATCTCAATAGAATGTTCTCCCCCTCTCTTGTAGAGAACTATTCGATGTAATCTTCTTTTTGCGGTGTGTTTGTTGAGACCGATGAATTGTGGGTTTATGATCAAGTCTATCTATGAATAATATTTGAATCTTCTCTGAATTCTTTTATGTATGATTGGTTATCTTTGCAAGTCTCTTTGAATTATCAGTTTGGTTTGGCCTACTAGATTGATTTTTCTTGCAATGGGAGAAGTGCCTAGCTTTGGGTTCAATCTTGCGGTGTCCATTCCCAGTGACAGTAGGGGCAGCAAGGCACGTATTGTATTGTTGCCATCGAGGATAACAAGATGGGGTTTTCATCATATTGCATGAGTCTATCCCTCTACATCATGTCATCTTGCTTAAGGTGTTACTCTGTTTTTAACTTAATACTCTAGATGCATGCTGGATAGCGGTCGATGAGTGGAGTAATAGTAGTAGATGCAGGCAGGAGTCGGTCTACTTGTCTCGGACGTGATGCCTATATACATGATCATACCTAGATATTCTCATAACTATGCTCAATTCTGTCAATTTCTCAACAATAATTTGTTCACCCACCGTAGAATACTTATGCTCTCGAGAGAAGCCACTAGTGAAACCTATGGCCCCCGGGTCTATCTTTATCATATTAATATCCTACTACTTAGTTATTTCCTTTGCTTTTTTACTTTGCCTTTATTTTACTTTGCATCTTTATCACAAAAATACCAAAAATATTATCTTATCATGTCTATCAGATCTCACTCTCGTAAGTGGCTGTGTAGGGATTGACAACCCCTATTCGCGTTGGTTGCGAGGATTTATTTTTTTGTGCAGGTACGAGGGACTCGCGTGTAGCCTCCTACTGGATTGATACCTTGGTTCTCAAAAACTGAGGGAAATACTTACGCTACTTTGCTGCATCATCCCTTCCTCTTCAGGGAAAACCAACGCAATGCTCAAGAGGTAGCAAGGTGCAAGGGATAAAGAGCTAAGTGTAGTATGCTTACCCCGGAACAATCTTAAGGGGAGGAAGCTGTGTCCCTGTTGATTCGCCAGAGGATGAATGGGAAGTTCCATGGTAGTTTGAGTCAGATGGATTAAGAGGTTGCCGAAAATAACCAACCTTGGGATAAGATGTGTCAAGAATGGATGAAACCTCTGGTCGGCGTTTACGAACCGTCGTGTTCGGTAAACTGGACGAAGTAACCACCTGGCCACTATGCCGGGTTGTGCGGCGAGCTTCATGCTGCTTTTTCTTCAAAAGAAAGTTTGGATTCAGATAAGCTAGAGGGTGTGAAAATTTTACTTTCTCGTTTGCTTGACGGGTTTTCTGTGTTGGCTGAGGATCTGAACCGGAGGAAAGAATAATAACCTCTACATCATCAGCCCGCTGGCTTCAGCCTTATCCTGATAATGGTCATTGTCAATGAGGTGTATGAAAAATGAACCAAGAGATTCAAGTTCTACCTCTGATTTTGGGTTGTCAAGATCTTCGTCGAGGTTCAGCTCGGTGGACGCAGCTGCTTTCTTCTTAGCAGGCTTTTTGACGACCTTTGTCTTGGGTCAAGGGGTCTTGGCCGGTTTATCCTGAGGTTTCTTCTTCCAAAATGGGTCGTCACCCTGTTAGAAGATTGGCAAAGGTTATAAGGAAGAGTTAAGAATATCAGGTTGAAACAAGGGTTAGGGAATTCTTATAGCTGGCGGTTTATTTGAAATGCAGAAGGGACTTAGCCCTGTTTTGCTACAGACAGCCACCGATTCATCCAATATCTTTTTGACAGCTTCAGTGATTTCAGCATCAGTTAACTGAATGTCAGTGTGCCATTGAGGGTCTTTCAAGTCCCATGTGTACTCGCACATTAAACCGGGGCGACGGCTTAAAGGGAAAATACCCCAAGATATCCAGCAATGAACAAAGTCAATTCATGTTAAACCATTAGCCACAAAGGCTCTGAGCTTTGCAAGTTGTGGTGCGTATTTGGCCCATTCTTTTGCAGTCAATCTTTGGGGAAATGGATGTGTATTGGTAAGTCGGTGAGCACGATAACCCGACAGAGGATTCTCATCATCAGGGGAAGTATCTTTGCAATAGGACCAAGTCTGGTTCCAATCCTTAGGGTGACTATGATGCTTGGCGTGAGGGAAGCTAACGTCTTTCCTTTTTTGAATTGAAACACCGCCAAGTTCAGTATTGGGCTTGTCTACAAATTCAGTACGTCGGTTTAAATAGAAAAGGTCCCTGAACAGTTCAATGGCCGGTTCTTCTTGCAGATAAGCCTCGCAAAACACTTGAAAATTACAAATATTGGACACAGAGTTAGGTCCAATATCTTGAGAGTGGATCTGGAAGCTAGCAAGCACATCACGGAAATTTTTTTATCCGGGAGGTTTAAAACCACAGCTTAGATGATCAACAAACACAACTATCTCGCCATCCTTGGGCGTAGGAGGATTTTCTGGACCGGGTGCTCTCCAGTTGCAACACATCCATTCAGATCTTCTTCTGTAATCCGGGATGGAACCCAGTTGCAAGCATAAAAAGACTTGGCCATTTCTTTGACAACCTGAAGGAGGGTTTGTGCCAGTTTAAGATTCATGGTTGACAAGCATAAAGCCGTGCAGGTTAAGAGATGGAAAGTGGAAAAGCATGCAAAATTGTTAAACCAGATATTGGTGTTGTCAGAAGTGTAATGATAAGTGATCGGCGGTTTAAGAGGGGACTAATGGTACTTGGCAGGTTATCAGTTTCTACAATTAAACCACCTACATTGATATTGAAGGTACATATCTGAAATAACTAAGTGATGAAAAAACAGGTTTCACAGGTTGGCGTTGTAATTTCGGATCTACCATGGGCCAGAAAACCAAAGTATATTCAGACCTAAAATATGGATACGAAGCAATGGATAAAGGTTCAGATTGAAGTTTTGCTTAAACAAGATGCACTGATGAAAAAGAAAGATTATGGCCATCGCTATACAGGTTGAATATTGAGGCTTGAGTCAAAGAACTACCGTGCAACCACGAACACCGACGAACACTGATGAAATGCTCAAACCCTAAAGATAGATCTACGGTGGAGGAAAGGGAGGTTTACCGGTGCTGAGGAAACAGCGGAGAGGCACCGTGGTTCTCTGGTGCGTTCAGGGTGATGCATCAGCCAAGATCGAAGCAGAGGCGAAGTCCGACGACGGCGGCGGAGTTCAAAGCACTGGGGCGACGCGAGGAAGACGATGAGACGAAGAGGCACGAGGGGAAAAGTGAAAATGATCCTCGGCCCTATTTATAAGGGGAAGGGATAAGTGGCCGGCGCGAGAATTGAGGAGGTCGAAAACTGGATATGCAGACATGCGGACGCCTCGATTTTTGGAGATTCATTAAAGGAGATACATTAAAAGATTTGGGTTCTGTGTAAAGTTAATAGAGGATGATGTCACGGCGGGCTATCATGGTCTTGGATGATGACGTCATGGCGGTTTACAAGATTTTTGTGAAGATGTTGAAGAAGGAATTTTTCTAAGTGCTGAAGATTGACATGAACAGGTTCAAATCAATCTGGGGCCTAATGTTGGGGATATAACTATTGAGTATAAACCGCCCAGGAGGGGCCGGATTATACTCATAGTGAGTTGTTCTTGTCATAGCCCACGAGGAAAAGGAGTACATCGCTTTACGAAGGAGAGCTAACAGGAGGGCCCAAGGCCCAAAGGCGGATTATGATCCATAGGAATAAACCGCCATAAGATGTATAACTTGTGTTGTAAGATAAGAAAAGGTAGAAACGGAGCTGGACACGCTTACGCTTATGATCCGGCCGGGACTCTATAAACCGCCGGGCGTCGACCTTTGTATATAAAGGGACAACCCGTCGACGGTTTAGGGACGGAAAACAACAGATCGAGAGCCAGGCAAAGCGGATTCGCTCCCTGGTCATCAAAACCCTAGCAATTCCATCACAACTGGATTAGGCTTTTACCTTCACCGCAAGGGGCCGGACCAGTATAAACTCCTTGCGTCCTTTGTCCCGCTTTAACCCCTTTAAGCTAACTACGTTGCGATGGCTCCACGACTAAGTCCTCACGCTAGGACATCTGCCGTGACAAAACCACGACAATGACGGTGTAGATAGGAAAGATCCGGTGGAGGACAAACCTGATGAGGCACCGCCAAAGTGCCGACGCCAGCGACGCCGCTCAAAATCATGTCGTGGCAACGACCGTAATACCGGCACCGGAGATGGTAACACTCCAGTGGATGCCGAAGACCCCGAAGCCCCCGTCGAGCCCACATCCGAACAAGATAATGTGGAGGAGGGGCAAGTTAATCCTGACAATCCGGTCGGGAACGAGGACTCGGAAGACAGTAATTATCTACCTCTCTCCGAGTACTATGTGAACCTCGGCGACAAATACTTCATCGTGCCAGAGGAACCACTCGAGTAGGAATGCTTTAAGCGCCAGCTAATCGCCACTGTGAGAAGCCTAAAAAAGTAGTAGCAATGGATCCAAGCCAAACAGGATACGCTCTATGACAGATGGAGACAGGTCCTAGCTGCCGAGGAATATGGCCTACAACGCCCAACAAAGAGATATCCGAAGCGTCGGCTACTGCCACAATTCGACGACGAGGCCTTCGAGCCAATACCGCCGAAACATGACTACGCTAATGAACCAGACTGGCCACCACGTGGGCGAGATAAAGCGGCCACCTAAGCCGGACACCAACCCACACCACCTCGCCATAAGGGAAGAGAGATAGCGGCTCCAGGATACACCTACGATCTATGACAAGACCTGGGCAATAGAGCAGGCTAGACAAGATCAATCTATGGATCAAGGGGGCATGCCCCAACGCGAGAAGAGAACCGCCAGGCTTGGCCTGACAAGCATAACCTCACCAGGGCTGAAAATCGCATACAGACGTCATTCAAACTCCGTCGCGACGTTGCCTGATATAGAGGCGCCGCACACCCCTTATGCTTCACCGATGAGGTAATGGAGCACTGCTTCCCAGAAGGGTTTAAACCCGTGAACATTGAATCATATGATGGAACAATAGATCCTACAGTATGGATCGAAGTTTTTCCTCTCCACATCCACATGGCTCGCGGTGACGATCTTCATGCCATCAAATAACTCCCCCTAAAACTCAAGGGACCAGCACGACACTAGTTAAACAACCTCCCAGAAAATTCCATTGGTAGTTGGGAAGATTTGGAAGATGCCTTTAGAGACAACTTCCAAGGTACCTATGTTCGGCCTCTAGACGCCGATGACCTTAGTCACATAGTCCAGCAACCCGGAGAGTCAGCCCGGAAGCTCTGGATCAGGTTCTTAATTAAAAAGAACCAAATTGTCGACTGTCTAGACGCCAAAGCCCTCGCGGCCTTTAAGCACGGTGTTCGTGACGAGTGGCTCGCTCGACACCTCAGCCCAGAAAAGTCGAAGTCCATGGCAGCTCTCACCGCACTCATGACCCGCTTTTGTGCGGGAGAAGATAGTTGGCTAGCTCGTAGAAGCAATAGCACCAGCGACCCTAGCACCTCCGAAGGCAGAGATGGCAACAGCAGACCACGACACAACAAACACAAGTGTCGAAGCAACAACGAAGATACCGAAGACACAACAGTCAACGCCGGATTCAGTGGCTCTAAACCCGGTCAGGGGAAGAAGCCATTTAAAGGAAACAAAGATGGTCCATCTAGTTTCGACTGAATACTAGATCGGCCTTGCCAGATCCATGGCACCCCGGACAAGCCTGCCAATCATACCAACAGAAATTCTTGGGTCTTTAAACATGCCGATAAAATAAACACCGAACATAAGGGGAAAGGGCCACCCAGTGAGGATGATGATGAGCCTAGCCTATCAAACACAGGGGGCAAAAGAAATTTCTCCCCGAGGTTAAGATAGTAAACGTGATCTATGTCACTCATATCCCCAAGCGAGAGCGCAAACGCGCACTTAGGGACGTTTACGCCATAGAGCCAGTTGCCCCAAAATTCAACCCATGGTCGGCCTGCCCGATCACCTTCGACCGCACAGACCACCCGACCAGTATCCATCACAGAGGTTCGGCAGCGTTGGTCCTCGACCCTATCATCGACGGATTCCATCTCACGCGAGTCCTCATGGATGGCGGCAACAGTCTTAATCTGCTTTATCAAGACACTGTCCGTAAAATGGGCATTGATCCCTCAAGGATCAAGCCCACCAAAACCACCTTTAAAGGAGTAATACCCGATGTAGAGGCTTGCTGCAGAGTGTCAATAATGCTGGAGGTAGTCTTCGGCTCTCCAGATAATTTCTGAAGTGAAGATTTAATCTTCGACATCGTCCCTTTCCGCAGTGGTTAGCATGCACTGCTCGGACGAACTGCTTTTGCCCGTTTCAATGCAGTCCCGCACTACGCATATCTAAAGCTCAAGATGCCCAGACCATGCGGAGTCATAAAAGTCAATGGAAACATGGAGCGCCCCCTCCGTACCGAGGAGCAAACTCCGGCCCTAGCAGCTAAAGTACAAGGTGGCCTTATCAAGCCGAATACTACATCGGCAGTCAAGCCCCCGGACGCTATCAAACGAGTCTGGTCTACCTGCAAAATGACAGTCCGGCTCGTCCAGAGCTAGATTAGCAATGCGGCCTCCATCAAAACCCCAACCTGGTGGTGGCATACTACCGTGCATACATAATTACGCACTAAAGATGCCATGGGCGGGGATGGAGGCGCACTAAAAACAAAATCCACAATACGGATTCGGACCCCCATATTCTCCCCTTTTTCTTATTTCTATTTTTCAGGTTCTTTACAACTCACATCACTTTACGATGGTACCGAGGGCCCTTTTCCAGGACCCTTATGTATCTTCGATCGATTGATCCTCTCAAAGGATCCTACACCAAGGTGAAAAGCGGCGCAGACATGCGGCAGAGTGTCCAAAGGATCTTCAAGACCACCTTTCCTTTTTAGGACCTGTATAGAGCTTTCCCTCGAATTCTTGACATGTAAAATAGCCTTGATAATTGTGGCATTCTCTGTAAGAGAATGTTTAACGTATCAATCAGAATATAGCGGAAGCAGTTTTGTCCTACCTTGTTCGATATTGGCCTATTCCATAATCTGTATCCCGTCTTCATGACTGATTAACATATACACATTGGCATTAATTGCCAGGGGATCTATTCGGCCACAAATATTCAAAAAACAAAAAGTCCGAACACTTTCGTAGTACACTTCGGCGTCCTGAATACCGCATTATATGCATCAGCTCTGAATCATGTCTTTGGTCAATAGTTGGGTTGCCTGGCTCCTGTGGTTGGCACCCTACGTTCCGCTTGTTCGGCTAAGGTAGTAAAGGGAGAACTACTGCGATTGTGTTTCTGGTTCGTCCGGTCAAACACCTCAGTAGAGAAAGCCGAAAGCTGACTATCACAATATGGCGAGAGTTGGTCAGCGGTTCGGTGACTTATTAAAATATTTTCGCGTTTTTTCATATTACACGAAGGACTGGCCTTCACCCGATCAGGCGTCTAAAGCACCCAAGTTTGGATAGCCGAACAACACCAGGGGCTATGCCTATAATCCCATTGTCAAACTCCTATGGCTAAGTGAGAGTGGTAAAGCCGCATAGTCCGATTGCCTAGTTCGCTGCATGATCACATCCTTTACGGACCAAGAAGTTGGGATAAGAGTGGTCACGTGCTATTCCGAACACCCCCGTTGTATCTACGTGGGGGCTGAAGCCAACGACTGGCAAACTTTCAGATACAACAAATGGCCGCATAGGAGGAAAATAATTTGCGATAAAAAAGCAAGCATATTATACAAAGAACTTGTTTCATAACACACAGTCTGTGTAGCCTGGATACGTTCATTCAAATATCATATCTTTCGAGCATTGACCCTCTATTAAACGGGCTCCTTCTAGGACATCTTCAAAATAGCGCTCCGGCTTGCGGTAGTCCTTGCCTTTTCGGGCGGCCCTTCAACTGCTACGACGGCGGCCTTCATCTTTGCCCAATGCATTTTGACGCGGGCAAAGCCATCCGGGCACCCTCAATACACGAGGAGCGCTTAACAGCTTCAATTCGCAATAGGGCATCGGTAAGCCGCCTGACCAAGCTGAAGTAGCTGCTAGGAATGGGTTCGGCTGGCCACAAACGGACTATGATGTCCTTCATGGCCAAACCAGACATCCTATGCAGCTCCGCCATCTGCATCATCTAGTCATTCAACAGCGCTAGACGCTCCGGCGCCAGGTACTGCGACCAGAAGAGTTTCTCCATCGTGTTCCCCTCTTGGGCCCGAAAAAATTTCGCAGCATCAGCGACGCTCCCCGGAAGATCCGCAAACGCATCTAGAGAACTCCACAAGCGAGTAAGTGGGGCATATTCTTGACTGCCGAATTTACTCTGCAAAAGAAAGGGCTTACCAGCCGCTATCTGCTCAGCCTGCTTGATCTCCTCGCGAGCCGCCCGGGACTGAGCCGCGCCTCCCTGGCCTCTTGAAGAGCCTTGGAGAGTTCGACAGCTTGAGCCTTATTCTCCTTCTCCAAGGCCTCACATTACGAGCAGCATCTTTGAGCTCTTGCTCGACCTCGGTCACCCTCTCATACTGACGGCGGGTGGCCTGTTCGGTCTTTAAATCTGCAGCCGCTTTATCGGCAGCAACCCTACTCTCCTGCTCCTGCTTTCGGACTTGCGATAGGGCGTCCTTGAGAGTCTCAACCTCGGACGCACTACCTTCATATCATTTACACAAGCAAGTGTGTTATCTTAAAACTCCTCCAATATAAGTTCAATCGTACAAATATGTACCTTGTGCCTCATCGAAACGTCTGTTAATACGGTCGAGGTCGTCATCGGCCAGCTTCAGCTTCCGTTTGAGCTCGGAAACTTCAGCGACCTGGGCGGTCGCTGCCAACAGGGAAGCCCGTACATTTAATAGATATGTATGTCACTTTCTGAGATATTCATTTGATCCTCTGTTCGGCTTTATCCAAAACCGAACATAGTCTCAGGGGCTACTATCTGTATATAGGCATAAGTTTTTTCATATAAAAGGCATCTTACGTCGCATACCACAAAGCCCGTCAGTAGGCTGGTAAAGGCTTCATTCAGCCCGCTCTTGGCAGACTGAATCTTCTCAACCACCGAGCCCATCAGGGTACGGTGCTCTTCTATGACGGAAGCACGTCGAAGTGCTTCCCTCAGGGTGTTCGGCGCCTCTGGATTAATGGAGGTTGCTGGTGGAGTCGGTGCTCCCCCTCCTTCAAAGGGGGTTGCCCGCTCGATTCCGGAGTTGTACTGGTCTCCGGAATGGTGTTCGGCTGGGGGCCAGGTTGGTCATGGCCCTCGTCGTCGGTCTCCATAGGGGTGGGTTCCCCCATGTTTTTGGCAGCCGAGGCATTACCCTCTGGCGCCGTCTTGACGACCTCCCGCACTTCTTCATGGCCTGGAGAAGTCCTTTGGGATAACACCTCGGTGTCATCCGCGGTGTGTGGCGAAGAAGCTTGTGGAGGCGTCTCGCTCTCCACCATCTCCGGTGCCAGAAAGTCCCCCAAAGACGATGATTGTTGAGGGAGATCATGGGACAGACTAGAACACATAATGATATGTTATCACGAATCATAAAAGACCGGATATATGTACAACATTTTTTGAAAGCTTACGATTCGCCCAGGGGCTTTGCCCTGGGGCGCCACTGAGGGATGACTTTGGCATCCGAGTCCGAGCCATCCGAGAGGGATATCTTCCCCCTTTTGGATGCCTCCGCTTCTAGGTCTGCGGAGGCCGCCCTTTTCTTCTTCCTCCCCTTAGGGGGAGAGTTGCTTTCTTCCTCCTCCTCCTCCTCTTTGTCTTCATCTCCCTCATGGGAGGAGAGAGCTTCGGTATCTCCGGACACAGCGTCTGAAGTACCCATACAGCGGAGGCCGCTTTTTGCCTCCTTGCCCTTCTTCTTGACCTTCTTCTCCGGCGCCTGGTACGGCGCCGAGACCAGCATCCTTGTCAATAGAGGATCGGCTGGGTTTTCTGGTAGCGGCGCCCAGACACCTGATCCACTCCGCCTTCGCCATCCAGCCCTGAATAAAGGAATGGTGTCTCAGTATACCCCTTGACTTATGGATTGAAATTATGTTTAGAAGAAAGAAGCTTACCTTAGTTGCCGGATGCGCGTTGTCAAGACCAATATCTTTGGTCTTCTCCAGCCACAACTTCTGGGCTTTAAAAAGCAATTTCCAGATTTCTTTGTGGGTTGTACCGAAGAAGTGCTGCAGGGTCCGGGGGCCGTCTGGATTAAGCTCCCACATGCGGAGAGGTCGGCGTTGGCATGGGAGGATCCGGTGGAAGAGCATCACCTAAATCACATCGATGAGACTGGTGTGTTTCTTTATCATGCTCTTGATGCACTTTTGCAGCATCGTCACTTCGTCGGTCGATCCCCAGTCTAGGCCCTTGTTGGTCCAAGATGCAAGCCGCATGGGAGGCCTAGATCTAAATTCAAGGGCAGCTGCCCATTTGGTACCGCGAGGTTCGGTGATATAGAACCACTGATGCTGCCACACCTTCACGGTCTCCACAAAGGCCCCCTTGGGCCAAGTGGTTTTGGGGAGTTTGCTCACCATGGCACCGCCGTAGTCGGCGTGCTACCCGTCAACCACCTTCGGCTTCACATTGAAAACCTTGAGCCACAGGCCGAAGTGGGGAGGAATGTGGAGGAGCGCCTCACACACGATGATGAACGCCGAGATGTGAAGGAGGGAGCTTGGGGCCAGATCGTGGAAATCTAGCCCGTAATAGAACATGAGTCCACGGACAAAGGGGTGGAGTGGAAACCCTAGCCCGCGGAGAAAGTGGGGGATGAAGACAACACTCTCGTCGGGCTCTGGTGTGGGGATGATTTGCTCTTTGGCCAGGAGTCGGTGTGCGATTTACGCAGTCAAGTACTTTACTTCCTGGAGCTCCTTGATGTCCTTCTCTGTGATGGAGGAGGCCACCCACTTGCCCTGTGAACCGGATCCGGACATGGCTGGGAGAATTGGGCGGTGGGAAAGGCTGAAAGCTTGGGCGTTGGAGCTCAAGGACATGAAGGCTGAGGAAGGAAGAAGGCGTGGGGTAAAAAATGGATCCTTATCTGCTTATATAGGAAGTGAATATCAAGCGCTCCCCCACTAGCCTTAAAACTCGCCTATTCCCAAGGGGTCGTGCGAACGGCACGGTTGGATTACCCAAACCCATATTGATGAAAATATCGTAATAAGGGGGCACGATCTCTGCTTTGATAAGATGTGTCAATGAAGGCCATGCCTCGAAACACGAAGCGGGAGACCAATAACGGTTAGAAATAATAATTAGGCTAGACGTAATGTTTCGCCAAAAAAGCTATCAGAAGGTATGCTTTATTAAATGTTATGCCCTTGTGGTTTAGGGTTGTAACTATAATGCAGGGCTCGATACAAATCTTTTGGTCAAGAGACTGCTTTGTATGCGGATAAGGAACCCGCCTTGCAACACCGTAGACAATCAACGAGCCGAATACATCGTCATTTAAGACTAGTTTAGGGGCTACTGAGAGAGTCCTGGACTAAGGGGTCCTTGGGTGTCCGGACAAATTGATATGGGCCAGACTGGTGGGCCGTGAAGATACAAGGCAGAAGACCTTTTCCCGTGTCCGGATGGGACTCTCCTTTGCGTGGATGGCAAGCTTATCATTCGGGTGCATTATTTTGTTTCTCTGTAAAACCGACTCTGTACAAACCCTTGACCCTCCTGGTGTCTATATAAGCTGGAGGGTTTAGTCCGTAGAGGCTATCACAAATCACATAGGCTAGACATCTAGGGTTTAGCCATTACGATCTCGAGGTAGATCGACTATTGTAACCCCTATACCCATCAAATACAATCAAGCAGGACATAGGGTTTTACCTCCATCAAGAGGGCCCGAACCTGGGTAGACATCGTGTCATCCTTGATCCTTGATTCTGTTGGAAATATGCCCTAGAGGCAATAATAAATTGGTTATTATTATATTTCCTTGTTCATGATAATCGTTTATTATCCATGCTAGAATTGTATTGATAGGAAACTCAGATACATGTGTGGATACATAGACAACACCATGTCCCTAGTAAGCCTCTAGTTGACTAGCTCGTTGATCAATAGATGGTTACGGTTTCCTGACCATGGACATTGGATGTCATTGACAATGGGATCACATCATCAGGAGAATGATGTGATGGACAAGACCCAATCCTAAGCCTAGCACAAAGATCGTGTAGTTAGTATGCTAAAGCTTTTCTAAATGTCAAGAATCATTTCCTTAGACCATGAGATTGTGCAACTCCTGAATACTGTAGGAGTGCTTTGGGTGTGCCAAACGTCGCAACGTAACTGGGTGGCTATAAAGGTACACTACAGGTATCTTCGAAAGTGTCTGTTGGGTTGGCACGAATCGAGACTGGGATTTGTCACTCCGTGTAAACGGAGAGGTATCTCTGGGCCCACTCGGTAGGACATCATCATAATGTGCACAATGTGATCAAGGATTTGATCACGGGATGATTTGTTACGGAATGAGTAAAGAGACTTGCCGGTAACGAGATTGAACAAGGTATCGGGATACCGACGATCGAATCTCGGGCAAGTATCGTACCGATGGACAAAGGGAATTGAATACGGGATTGATTGAATCCTCGACATCGTGGTTCATCCGATGAGATCATCGTGGAACATGTGGGAGCCAACATGGGTATCCAGATCCCGCTGTTGGTTATTGACCGGAGAGTCATCTCGGTCCCGTCTGCATGTCTCCCGAACCCGTAGGGTCTACACACTTAAGGTTCGATGACGCTAGGGTTATAGGGAAAGTATGTACGTGGTTACCGAATGTTGTTCGGAGTCCTGGAAGAGATCCCGGACATCACGAGGAGTTCCGGAATGGTCCGGAGGTAAAGATTTATATATGGGAAGTCCTGTTTTGGTCACCGGAAAAGTTTCAGGTGCTATCGGTAACGTACCGGGACCACCGGGAGGGTCCCGGTGGTCCACCAAGTGGGGCCACCAGCCCCTGAGGGCTGCATGGGCCAAGTGTGGGAGGGGACCAGCCCCAGGTGGGCTGGTGCGCCCCCCCACAAGGGCCCAAGGCGCCTAAGGTTTGGGGAGGGGGCGCCTCCACCTAGCTTGGGGGGCAAGTTTCCCCCACTCCCCCCTTGGCCGCCACCCTAGATGGGTTTGGGGCTGCCGCACCCATTGGGGTGGAAACCCTAAAGGGGGCGCACCCCCCTCCCTCTCCCCTATATATACTTGAGGACTTTGGGGCTGCCGAAAGATGAGTTTTGACCTCTCCATGGCGCAGCCCTGCCTCTCTCCCTCCTCCTCTCCCGCGGTGCTTGGCGAAGCCTTGCAGGATTGCCACGCTCCTCCACCCCCACCACGCCGTCGTGCTGCTGCTGGACGGAGTCTTCCCCAACCTCTCCCTCTCCCCTTGCTGGATCAAGGCATGGGAGACGTCACCGGGCTGCACGTGTGTTGGACGCGGAGGTGATGTCCGTTCGACACTAGGATCATCGGTGATTTGGATCACGGCGAGTACGACTCCATCAACCCCGTTCACTTGAATGCTTCCGCTTAGCGATCTACAAGGGTATGTAGATGCACTCTCCTTCCCCTCGTTGCTAGATTACTCCATAGATTGATCTTGGTGATGCGTAGAAAATTTTGAATTTCTGCTACGTTCCCCAACAGTGGCATCATGAGCTAGGTCTATGCGTAGTTTCTATGCACGAGTAGAACACAAAGCAGTTGTGGGCGTCGATATTGTCAATTTACTTGCCGTTACTAGTCTTATCTTGATTCGGCGGTATTGTGGGATGAAGCGGCCCGGACCAACCTTACACGTACGCTCACGTGAGACCGGTTCCACCGACTGACATGCACTAGTTGCATAAGGTGGCTGGCGGGTGTCTATCTCTCCCACTTTAATCGGATCGGATTCGATGAACAGGGTCCTTATGAAGGGTAAATAGAAATTGGCAATTCACGTTGTGGTTTTAGCGTAGGTAAGAAACGTTCTTGCTAGAAACCTATAGCAGCCACGTAAAAAACTTGCAACAACAATTAGAGGACGTCTAACTTGTTTTTGCAGCAAGTGTTTTGTGATGTGATATGGCCAAAGGATGTGATGAATTATATATGTGATGTATGAGATGATCATGTTCTTATAATAGGAATCACGACTTGCATGTCGATGAGTATGACAACCGACAAGAGCCATAGGAGTTGTCTTTATTTATTTATGACCTGCGTGTCAACATAAACGTCATGTAATTACTTTACTTTATTGCTAAAGCGTTAGCCATAGTAGTAGAAGTAATATATGACGTGACAACTTCAAGAAGACACGATGATGGAGATCATGATGATGGAGATCATGGTGTCATGCCGGTGACAACGATGATCATGGAGCCCCGAAGATGGAGATCAAAAGGAGCAAAATGATATTGGCCATATCATGTCACTATTTGATTGCATGTGATGTTTATCATGTTTTACATCTTATTTGCTTAGAACGACGGTAGCTTAAATAAGATGATCCCTCGTAATAATTTCAAGAAAGTGTTCCCCCTAACTGTGCACCGTTGCGAAGGTTCGTTGTTTCGAAGCACCACGTGATGATCGGGTGTGATAGATTCTAACGTTCGAATACAACGGGTGTAAGCCAGATTTACACAGGAAAAACACTTAGGTTGACTTGACGAGCCTAGCATGTACAGACATGGCCTCAGAACACGGAAGACCGAAAGGTCGAGCATGAGTCGTATAGAAGATACGATCAACATGAAGATGTTCACCGATGTTGACTAGTCCGTCTCACGTGATGATCGGACACGGCCTAGTTGACTCGGATCATGTTTCACTTAGATGACTAGAGGGATGTCTATCTGAGTGGGAATTCATTAAATAATTTGATTAGATGAACTCAATTTATCATGAACATAGTCTAAACTGTCTTTGCAAATATGTTGTAGATAAATAGCTCACGTTGTAGCTCCCTGTTTCAATACGTTCCTAGAGAAAGATTAAGTTGAAAGATATTGTAAGCAATGATGCGGACTAGGTCCGTAGTCCGAGGAGTGTCCTCACTGCTGCACAGAAGACTTACGTCTTTGATGCACCGCTCAATGTGCAAACCCCTACAACGTCGTCTGTGGATGTTGTGAACACCTAACAGACACATCCTGATGACTACTTGATAGTTTAGTGCACCATACTTTACGGCTTAGAATCAGGATTCCAATGATGTTTTGAACGCCATAGAACATATGAGATGTTCCAAGAACTAAAATTGGGATTTCAGGCTCATGCCCGTGTTGAGAGGTGTGAGACCTCTGACAAGTTCTTTTGCCAACAAGATGGAGGAGAATAGCTCAGCTAGTGAGCATGTGCTCAGAATGTTTGGGTGCAACAATCACTTAAATCAAGTGGGAGTTAAACTTCCAGATAAGATAGTGATTGATAGAGTTCTCTAGACAGTATCACTAAGCTAATAGATCTTCGTGATGAACTATGACATGCAAGGGATGGAGATGATCACAGAGCTGTTCGTGGTGCTTAAGACCGCAAAAGGTAGAAATCAAAGAAGGAGCATCAAGTGTTGATGGTTTAACAAGACCACTGGTTTCAAGAAGGGCAAGGGCTAGAAGGGAAACTTCATGGATGGCAAACCAGTTGCCGCTCTAGCGAAGGAACCCAAGGTTGAACCCAAATTCGAGACTGAGTGCTTCTATTGTAAGGGGAGCGGTCACTGGTAGCGGAATTACCCCAAATGCATGGTAGATAAGAAGGTTGGCAACTTCAGCAAAGTATATACGTGTTATTAATGTGTACCTCACTAGTACTCCTGGTAGCACCCGGGTATTGGATACCAGTTCAGTTGCTATTATTGGTGACTTGAAGCAAAAGCTACGGACTAAACGGAGACTGGCTAAGGGCGAGGTGACGATGTGTGTTGGAAGTGTTTCCAAAGTTGATGAGATCACCATCGCACGCTCCATCTGCCTTCGGGATTACTATTGAACCTAGATAAATGTTATCAGGTGTCTACATTGAGCATGAATATGATTAGATCATGTTCATTGCAATACGGTTATTCATTTAGATTAGATAATAATGGTTATTCTGTTTACATGAATGATACCTTTCATGGTCATGCACCCTGTGTGAATGGTTCATTGAATCTCGGTCGTAGTAATACACATGTTCACGCCAAAAGATGTAGAGTTAATAATGATAGTACCACTTTCTCGTGGCACTGCCTCTTAGGTCATATTGGCGTAAGATGCATGAAGAAACTCCATGTCGATGGATGTTTGGAGCCATTTGATTTTGAATCACTTGACACATGCGAGCCATGCCTCATGGGCAGGATGACTAAGACCCCGTTTTCAGGTACAATGAAACGGGCAAGTGACTTGTTGGAAATCATGCATGCTGATCCAATGAGAATTGAAGCGTGCGGTGGATATCGCTATTTTCTCATCTTCACTGACGATTTGGGTAGATATAGGTATGTCTACTTAATGAAGCACAAGTTTGAAACATTTGAAAAGTTCAAGCGATTTCAGAGTGAAGTTAAGAATCACCATAACAATAAGATCATGTTCCTACGATCTGATCAAAAGGGGATTTTCTGAGTTATGAGTTTGGCAATCACTTAAGGCATTGTGGAATTGTTTCACAGTTGAAGCCACCTGGAACACCACAAGGTAATGGTGTGTCCGGACATCGTAATCGAACACTATGAGATATGGTTCGATCTATGGTGTCTCTTATCAATCTACCGTTTTCATTTTGAGGTTATGCGTTAGAGACAGCTGCATTCACTTTAGATAGGACACCATCTAAGTCCGTTGAGACGGCGTCGTATGAACATTGGTTTGGCAAGAAACCAAAGTTGTCGTTTCTTAATGTTTGGGGCTGCGATGCTTAAGGCTTCAGCCGGAAAAGCTCGAACCCAAAGCAGACAAACACATCCTCATAGGATACCCAAAGGTGACAGTTGGGTACACCTTCTATCTCAGATCCGAGGGCAAATTGTTTGTCACTAAGAACGGGCCCTTTCTCGAGAAGGAGTTTCTCTCGAAAGAATTGAGTGGGAGGAAGATAGAACTTGATGAGGTTGTCGAACCTTTACTTCGACCAGAGAGTGATGCAACGCAGAAAGATGTTTTCTGTGGCGCCTACGTCTGTTGAATAGGAAGTTAATGATAGTGATCATAAAGCTTCAGATCAAGTTGCTATCGAACCTCGTAGGTCGACAAGGATATGTACTACTCCTAAGTGGTATGGTAATCCTGTCTCAGATAATCATGTTGTTGGACAACAATGAACCTACGAGCTATGGAGAAGCGATGGTGGGCCCGTATTCCGACAAATGGTTAGAAGCCATGAAATCCGAGATAGGATGCATATATCAGAACAAAGTATGGACTTTGATGGACTTGCCGATGATCGGCAAGCCATTGAGATAAATGGATCTTTAAGAAGAAGACGGACGTGGGCGGTAATGTTACCGTCTATGAAGCTCGACTAGTGGGAAAGAGTCTTTTCACAAGTTCAAGGATGAGAATTTCTCACCCGTAGCGATGCTTAAGTCCGTCGGAATCATCTTAGCATTAGCTGTATTTTTCGATTATGAAATCTTACAGATGGATGTCAAAACAAGTTTTCTTACCAGTTTTCATAAGAAAAGTTGTATGTGATACAATAAAAGGTTTTGTCGATCCTAAGGATGCTAAAAGGTATGCTGGCTCCAGCAATCCTTCTATGGAATAGAGCAAGCATCTCGGAATCGGAATATATGTTTTGATGGAGTGATCAAAGCTTTTAGGTTTATACAATGTTTGCTAGAAACTTGTATTTACAAGAAAGTGAGTGGGAGCACTACAACATTTCTGATAAGTATATGTGGATGACATATTGTTGATCCGAAATAATGTAGAATTTCTGGAAAGCATAAATGGTTGTTTGAAAAGTGTTTTTCAAAGGAAGACCTGGATAAAGCTGCTTACATATTGGGCATCAAGATCTATAGAGATAGATCAAGACGCCTGATGATACTTTCAAAGAACGCACACCTTGACATGTTTTTGAAGGAGTTCAAAATAGATCAGTTAAAGAAGGGGTTCTTACCTGAGTTGTAAGGTGTGAAGTTGAGTAAGACTCGAAGCTTGACCACGACAGAAGAAAGAGGAAGGACGAAGGTCGTCCCCTATTCTTTTGTCATAGGCTCTATACGGTATGCCATGCTGAGTACCGCACCTGATGTGTGCCTTGCCACATGTCTGGCAAGAGGGTAGAAAGGTGATCTAGGAGTAGATCACCAGATAGTGGTCAAAATTACCCTTAGAGGAATAAGGAAATGTTTCTCGGTTATGGAGGTGATAAAGAGTTCGACATAAAGAGTTACGTCGATGCAAGCTTAACACCTATCCGGATAGCTCTGAGTAGAGATACCGGATACGTATAATGGAGCAATAATTTGGAATAGCTCCAAGTGGAACGTGGTAGCAGCATCTACGATATAAAGTTTTGCGAAATACATAGGGATCTGAATATGGCAAGACCCGTTGACTACAACCTCTCTCACAAGCATAACATGATCAAACCCAGAACTCTTTGAGTTTTTATCACATAGTGATGTGAACTAGATCATTGAGTCTAGTAGACTCTTGGATGTTGGTCACATGGCGATGTAACCTGTGAGTGTTAATCACATGGCGATGTGAACTAGATTATTGACTCTAGTGCAAGTGGGAGACTGTTGGAAATATGCCCTAGAGGCAATAATAAATTGCTTATTATTATATTTCCTTGTTCATGATAATCGTTTATTATCCATGCTAGAATTGTATTGATAGGAAACTCAGATACATGTGTGGATACATAGACAACACCATGTCCCTAATAAGCCTCTAGTTGACTAGCTCGTTGATCAATAGATGGTTATGGTTTCCTGACCATGGACATTGGATGTCATTGACAAGGGGATCACATCATTAGGAGAATGATGTGATGGACAAGACCCAATCCTAAGCCTAGCACAAAGATCATGTAGTTCGTATGCTAAAGCTTTTCTAAATGTCAAGTATCATTTCCTTAGACCATGAGATTGTGCAACTCCTGAATACCATAGGAGTGCTTCGGGTGTGCCAAACGTCGCAACGTAACTGGGTGGATATAAAGGTACACTACAGGTATCTCCGAAAGTGTCTGTTGGGTTGGCACGAATCGAGACTGGGATTTGTCACTCCGTGTAAATGGAGAGGTATCTCTGGGCCCACTCGGTAGGACATCATCATAATGTGCACAATGTGATCAAGGAGTTGATCACGGGATGATGTGTTACGGAACGAGTAAAGATACTTGCCGATAACGAGATTGAACAAGGTATCGGGATACCGACGATCGAATCTCGGCCAAGTATCATACCGATGGACAAAGGGAATTGAATATGGGATTGATTGAATCCTCGACATCGTGGTTCATCCGATGAGATCATCGTGGAACATGTGGGAGCCAACATGGGTATCCAGATCCTTCTGTTGGTTATTGACCGGAGAGTCATCTCGGTCATGTTTGCATGTCTCCCGAACCCGTAGGGTCTACACACTTAAGGTTCGATGACGCTAGGGTTATAGGGAAAGTATGTACGTGGTTACCGAATGTTGTTCGGAGTCCTGGATGAGATCCCGGACATCACGAGGAGTTCCGGAATGGTCCGGAGGTAAACATTTATATATGGGAAGTCCTGTTTTGGTCACCGGAAAAGTTTCGGGTGCTATCGGTAACGTACCGGGACCACTAGGAGGGTCCCGGTGGTCCACCAAGTGGGGCCACCAGCCCCGGAGGGCTGCATGGGCCAAGTGTGGGAGGGGACCAGCCCCAGGTGGGCTGGTGCGCCCCCCCACAAGGGCCCAAGGCGCCTAGGGTTTGGGGAGGGGCGCCTCCACCTAGCTTGGGGGGCAAGTTTCCCCCTCTCCCCCCTTGGCCGCCACCCTAGATGGGTTTGGGGCTGCCGCACCCCTTGGGGTGGAAACCCTAAAGGGGGCGCACCCCCCTCCCTCTCCCCTATATACTTGAGGACTTTGGGGCTGCCGAAAGATGAGTTTTGACCTCTCCATGGTGCAGCCCTGCCTCTCTCCCTCCTCCTCTCCCGCGGTGCTTGGCGAAGCCCTGTAGGATTGCCACGCTCCTCCACCACCACCACGTCGTCGTGCTGCTGCTGGGCGGAGTCTTCCCCAACCTCTCCCTCTCCCCTTGCTGGATCAAGGCATGGGAGACGTCACCGGGCTGCACGTGTGTTGAACGCGGAGGTGCCATCCGTTCGACACTAGGATCATCGGTGATTTGGATCACGACGAGTATGACTCCATCAACCCCGTTCACTTGAACGCTTCCGCTTAGCGATCTACAAGGGTATGTAGATGCACTCTCCTTCCCCTCGTTGCTAGATTACTCCATAGATTGATCTTGGTGATGCGTAGAAAATTTTGAATTTCTGCTACGTTCCCCAACAGATTCCTATTTCCTTCGATCCTCAGACGCATAGTTCGGGATCCCCTACCTGAGATCGGCCGGTTTTGACACCGACAGCAGGTTTTTAGCGTCCAACATGTCCTCCTCGAAGGCTCATTGAGCATAGTTGTCACCATCACCGACCACCCAAGGGATGTTAAGAAGTGGATCAACAATGTATCCAACTCCCTCCAAAAGGTGGAAATGAAGGTCATCGGTCTCGACGCAGAGTACACGGAGCGTGCCACTAGGAAGATCCAACACGATGCCGTCCTTCTGCTGTGCCTCGAATATGATGTTTTGGTGTACCACATCATACACGCGACCTCCATACCAGGTGAGCTCCACGATTTATTGTCTAGGGAGGACATATACTTCTGTGGGGCAGCCATTGTAGGGGACAAACAGAAGTTGGAGCTGTACAACCTTGATTTGAAAAGCACCACTGACGTACAAGCCAAAATAAAAATTCCTTTAGAAGATTGTGATAAATCACACCATCCCTATTCGACGTAGCAAATTTTGTGCTTGGAACAAATCTTCAGAAGGGTGACGAGACGCTGGCATTAAGGTCATCTGGATGGGAGAATTATCCCTTTACGTACGAGCGGATAAAATATGCTGCCCTCGATGCCCGTGTGAGTTTCGAGATAGCTGCAAGGTCTAGAGAGCTTGTTGTGAAGCCGTCTCCCACAGAAAATGAGAACAACAAGAAGAAGAAGTTGCACAAGCAGCAGGGCATTATGGATGGATGAACTACTTCCTCTCTTGTAAAAAAATATTTCCTCTATGTGTATATTGATATAGATGGACTATTTCGATGGTGTGCATGTCTTTGGAACAAGTAGTAGCATGGGTCCGCTTGAGTATAAGGAACTATTTATCCGCCTAGCTTTCTCTACTACTCCTTCCAGTGATTGGATGCAATGCATGTGTCCGTAGACATGACAACTTGTCCATGGAAGTTCAACTACGATGACCATCACGTTTCATCCACTGCCACTCGCGATTCCCACAACACCGCTCCAACCCACGGTAGCACGTCCCCCCGATGTGCGCCTCACCCCTCTTGGCCGCACCGCCCCTCTGCCTTTGTGTGCATGACATGTGGGGCACCTGAAATGCGGCGAGAATCAAGTTTCTACAGTAGCCACATGCGATTCCCACGACGTTGCTCGAACCCATGAAACCACACGTCCCCCGACCCGCGGCTCACCCCTCTCGGCCCCACTGCCCCTCTGCCTTCGGGAGCATTACATGTGGACCAGCCACCTATCGGGTCCACATGTTATTGACTCAAAGGCAGGTGTAGTAAGGCGCTGAAGCTCAGTCCCGAGGGCCCCGAGAGGGAAATGTAACTCCTGCGCCAGGCCTTGTGGTGCTACCATTGCACGAACTCATGCCAAACTCGAGATTTGTTTCTTACTAGTACATGCACGCAACAATTTAATGGACATTGCAATCTCAACAAGTGATGGTGAGCTCTAAATTTGAATTAGAAACTTATAAAACAAAAAAAATCAAAACAAATAAACTAGAAGAGAGGGAGTATACCATAGGATGTTGCCCATACGAAACAAGTCCCTTGGTTTTTCACCGTGAAGATGCGGTTAGAAAGGAGCACACCATCTTCATACTCGTACGGCAACAAATCGGCCGCAGACAGCATGGTCCACCTTTCACCGCCATGTGCAAGGTTCGTGAAAGCAATTGCGATGTTGAACACCATGATGAGAGTGTAATTTTGGTTGGCGGACGACCTTATCGGGGCTTCCATGATTGCTATCTTCTTCAATGTCACCGTGGTTCCATCGTACGAATTCAGGTGGTGCCCCGTTGCATGGCTGATCCCAACGTTGGACAAATGTTCTACAGGAACGGTGTCACCATTGTAAATGTTGTGCAAATTGATGTTGGTACCCTCCCGTACATACGCAAGCCAATCTCCACTGGCACTGAGCCTAACCTATGAAATAGTGAGCAGCTAGAGAATTAGGAAATGGACATGGAAGTAGTCTTTAGAATGCATTTACTACGTGATCAAACTCATCACTTACCTGCTCATCGGACAAAATCCGAGTGCCCCTCAACTTTGGCATCTCAAGAGGCATAAACTTGCAACTACGATCACGCCGCGCTGGAGAGACCCCCAAGGAAATATCCTCTAATACGTCTCCAACGTATCTATAATTTTTGATTGCTCCATGCTATTATATTATCTATTTTGGATGTTAATGGGCTTATTTTTACACTTTTATATTATTTTTGGGACTAACCTATTAACCTGAGGCCCAACCAGCTGTTTTTTGCCTATTTTATAGTTTCACCAAAAAGGAATATCAAACGGAGTCCAAATGGAATGAAACCTTTGGGAGCGTTATTTTTGGAACAAACGTGATCTAGGAGACTTGGAGTGCACGTCAAGAAACAATCGAGGAGGCCACGAGGTAGGGGGGCACGCCCACCCCCCTGGGCGCGCCCTCCATCCTCATGGGCCCCTCGTTGCTCCACCGACCTACTTCTTCCTCCTATATATACCCTGCAAACATCCAGGAGCACCACGAAACCCTATTTCCACCGCCGCAACCTTCTGTACCCAAGAGATCCCATCTTGGGGCCTTTTCGGAGCTCCGCCGGAGGTGGCATTGATCACGGAGGGATTCTACCTCAACTCCATGGCCCCTCCGATGATGTGTGAGTAGTTTACTTCAGACCTTCGGGTCCAAAGCTAGTAGCTAGATGGCTTCTTCTCTCTGTTTGGATCTCAATACAAAGTTCTCCTCAATTCTCTTGGAGATCTATTCGATGTAATCTTCTTTTGCAGTGTGTTTTTCGAGATCCGATGAATTATGGGTTTATGATCAAGTTTATTTATGAAAAATATTTGAATGTCCTCTGAATTGTTTTATGTATGATTGGTTTATCTTTGCAAGTCTCTTCGAATTATCTGTTTGGTTTGGCCTACTAGATTGATCTTTCTTGCAATGGGAGAAGTGCTTAGCTTTGGGTTCAATCTTGCGGTGTTCGATCCCAGTGACAGAAAGGGAACCGACACGTATTGTATTGTTGCCAGCGAGGATAAAAAGATGGGGTTTATATCATATTGCATGAATTTACCCCTCTACATCATGTCATCTTGCTTAAGGCGTTACTCTGTTCTTATGAACTTAATACTCTAGATGCATGCTGGACAGCGGTCGATGTGTGGAGTAATAGTAGTAGATGCATAATCGTTTTGGTCTACTTGTCTCGGATGTGATGCCTATATACATGATCATGCCTAGATATTCTCATAATTATTCGCTTTTCTATCAATTGCTTGACAGTAATTTGCTCACCCACCATAATACTTATGATCTCTTGAGAGAAGCCAGTAGTGAAACCTATGGCCCTGGGTCTATTCTCCATCATATAATTTTCCAATCTACTTTATTTTGCAATCTTTACTTTCAATCTATATCATAAAAATACCCAAAATATTTATCTTATTATTATCATCTCTATCAGATCTCACTCTTGCAAGTGGCCGTGAAGGGATTGACAACCCCTTTTATCGCATTGGTTGCGAGGTTCTAATTTGTTTGTGTAGGTACGAGGTGACTCGCGCGTGGTCTCCTACTGGATTGATACCCTGGTTCTCAAAAACTGAGGGAAATACTTACGCTGCTTTACTGCATCACCCTTTCCTCTTCAAGGGAAAACCAATGCAGTTGTAACAATGCGGCTATATCTCCCACGTGTCAGGGCACGACTTAGAGGCATAGCCGCATGGTAGGTTTGTCGCAAGAGGGGTAATCTTCACACAATCCCATGTACTGAATAAGAAAGGGATAAAGAGTTGGCTTACAATCGCCACTTCACACATATAACAACTTAAACATACATCATCCAGAATACAATCAAGGTCCCACTACGGAACCAAAATAAAAAAATACAACCCCAAATGCTAGATCCCCGATCATCCCAACTGGGCTCCACTACTGATCAACAGGAAATGAAACAACACAACGAACAAGATCTTCATTGAGCTCCCACTTGAGCTCGGTTGCATCACCTGCACTGGTATCATCGGCACCTGCAACTGTTCTGGAAGTATCTATGAGTCATGAGGACTCAGCAATCTCACACCTGCAAGATCAAGACTATTTAAGCTTATGGGTAGGGAAAGGTGGTGAGGTGGAGCTGCAGCAAGCACTAAGCATATATGGTGGCTAACATACGCAAATAAGAGCGAGAAGAGAAGCAAAGCAATGGTCGTGAAGCTAGAGGTGATCCTGAAACTACTTACGTTCAAGCATAACACAAGAACTGTGTTCACTTCCCGGACTCCGCCAGAAAGAGACCATCACGGCTACACACGCGGTTGATGCATTTTAATTAAGTCAAGTGTCAAGTTCTCTACAACCGGACATTAACAAATTCCCATCTGCCCATAACCGCGGGCACGACTTTCGAAAGTTCAAGCCCTGCAGGGGTGTCCCAACTTAGCCCATCACAAGCTCTCATGGTCAACGAAGGATATTCCTTCTCCCGAGAAGACCCGACTAGTCTCAGAATCCTGGTTACAAGACATTTCGACAATGGTAAAACAAGACCAACAAAGCCGCCCGATGTGTCAACATCCCGATAGGAGTCGCACGTATCTCGTTCTCAGGACACACCGGATAGGTCAAGCTACGAGTAAAACCAGCCCTCAAGTTTCCTCGAGGTGGCCCCGCAGGCTGCCCGGTTTGGACCAACACATAGAGAAGCACTGGCCCGGGGGGGTTAAAATAAAGATGACCCTCGGGTTGGCAGACCCAAGGGAAAGGTGTACGTTGTTAGGCAAATGTAAAATCAAGGTTGGGCCTTGCTGGAGGAGTTTTATTCAAAGCGAACTGTCAAGGGGTTCCCATAACACCCAACCGCGTAAGGAACGCAAAATCAAGGAACATAACACCGGTATGACGGAAACTAGGGCGGCAAGAGTGGAACAAAACACCAGGCATAAGGCCGAGCCTTCCACCCTTTACCAAGTATATATGTGCATTAAATTAAATAAGAGATATTGTGATATCCCAACATATCCATGTTCCAAACATGGAACAAACTTCAGCTTCACCTGCAACTAACAACGCTATAAGAGGGGCTGAGCAAAAGCGGTAACATAGCCAAACAACGGTTTGCTAGGAAAAGGTGGGTTAGAAGCTTGACATGGCAATATGGGAGGCATGATATAGCAAGTGGTAGGTATCGCGGCATAGCAATAGAACGAACAACTAGCAAGAAAATATAGAAGTGATTTCGAGGGTATGGTCATCTTGCCTGAGATCCCGCAAGGAAGAAGAACGAGTCCCTGAAGAAGACAAGCGGACGTAGACAAACGAATCCTCACAACTCCGGAACAAAACCGAAGCTAATGAGAGAAGCAACCCGGAAAGAAGCAAACAACATGGTAAAGAACCATCACATAAACATGGCATGATGCTCAACCAAGTATGATGCATGTCCGGTTTAATGAGGCATGGCATGGCAAAGTGCACAAACAATACTACAAATTAAGTGGAGCTCAATATGCAACGAGTTGCATATTGACGAAACACCACGTAAATTATTTAGTTCACTCCCGGTTAGGTACTCAACAATATTAAAAGTTTTTAAACATGGCAAGAGGTGAAGCATATGAAAAGTACCTATCTAGGCAAGTTTAAATGAGGCCGGATATAACAAACAACAAATCCGGAAAATTATGCTTCACTCAAAATATATTCCTCAGGCTGTTTTGATGAGGTGAGAGATGGGTGTGGCTAGTTTGAAGATAACAAGTTTTAAAAAAATTGGAGCTGTTTTTTACATTTTGTAGCATGGCACGCCATCCGGTGCACCTAAGCGTCTGAAAAAAGGAGTTTGGGTCGGTGGCACACCCTGCGGCAAGATGCCTGTGTGGGCTTCTTCTATAACTAGCAAGATGCCTATGCATTGCAGGGAACATCAAGATGCATTTTTGTTACAAAACACATGTTGTGATTGACCCTTGCAGGAGTAATCCCATGCACTACAAAAGAAAGACACATCCGTGACATTTTGGGCCGAACGAATTTTTTTCCTGTCATACTTATGACACTTCTATGATGATAATTGTGACAAAACCCGGTATCATCATAAATGTGGGGAGCTCCTACTTCTATGACAAAAAATAATGACAGCAAATGGGCTTTTTGTCCTGGGCGGGCCGGAGACGCAGCTGCATGACATTCTTTGGGCCGTCCATGATGGAAAAAACCGTGGCAGAAGCGAGGGCGAGGAAAATATCGGGGTGTTCCCGGTTACGGTGGGTGGTCGGGGCCGAGCGATGCACAAAGGTTTGCGTGTTTCTCTCGTACACGCACGCGCGTGGGTGCGAGGCGTTGGGCTCTAACTGAACCCGAGCGAGGCGTTCGCCTACTGAACCCGAGCGATTGCACTGCAGGCTACGCGTTACTGAACCCGAGCGATCGATCGATGGCTGTTAACTGAAGCCGATCGAGCGATTCCTTCGCTACTGCTGCTAATTGAAGCCGATCGATATTGCCTCTGGATGAACAATGAGCGTTGCTGGGGGGAGGGGGTTGGATGAACAGTTCCCAGTGGGGGTGGATGAATAGGACCCCGTGGCATTGCCTCTGGATGAATAGGACCCCGATCGATCGAGCCGGTTGGGGCTGGATGAACAGGACCGCGTGGAGGGCTGGATGAATAGGACCACCCCGTGGAGGGTTGGATGAACACTAGATGGTGGAGGGCTGGATGAACAGTAGCCCATGGAGGGGTGGTTGAACAGGAGCCCATGGAGAGGGCTGGTTGAATAGTAGCCGGTGGAGTAGCGCGCGGTGGAGGCTGGATGAACAGGAGCCCGTGGATGAACAGTCACAGGTGGAGGCTGGAGGAGGTCGATGGTGGATGAACAATAGCCCGTGGAGGCTGGAGGGGGTCGACGATGGAGATGAACAATATCTCGTGGAGCCCCGTTTTGCGGTACGCCACACCCCTCCCGATGAACAGGACCCCCGTTTTGACCATAGCGCTCCAACACAAGTCCGTTTCCTTCGTTTTGCGGTACGCCACACCCATCCCGATGAACAGGACCTCTGTTTAGACCGTAGGAGGTCCGTTTCCTCCGTTTTGCGGTATGCTAGACCCCTCCCGATGAACAGGATCCCGTTTCGAACGTGGCCGGTCGAACACAACGCCGTTTCCTCCATTGTGCGGTACACCAGGCCTGGTTTCCATCGGCTGTTCCATCCAAGCCCTCCTGATGAACATGACGACGCATTCCGTTCCGACCCAGCCGGTTGGCTCCCCATGAACACGATGATGACGCTGTTTCTCCATTCCGACCCAGCCATGTAAACGAGCCCTAGTCGTACGTATGCGCGAGTAGGCGTTCGAGACTGCCCGTATGTACGTACATGGCCGTATTTTCTTTCTTGCACACTGGCCGCTGTACGTACGTGTACATGCTACGTGCGCGCCTCTACATGGACCAGTATGTACGTACACGTTCATGACCAGAATGAAAACACTACGCACGCTTCGACCAGGTGGGTCCCTACTATCAGGCACTTCCTTGCGTGCGAAGATGTAGGTGGTGGGTCACGGCAGTCAGGGGGGTGAATCGTTTTTTTGCCCGAAGGCACTTCCTTGCATGCGAAGATGTAGCTGGTGGGTCCCAGCTATCAGGTGGAGGAATAATTATTTTGCGCATAATAAGGTGGCACTTCCTTGTGGCTGCCGTGGACCCAGCTGCCAGCCTCTCCACATACAGTACTCTTCCGATGGAAGTCGGTCATTGACCACATTGACCACGCCGAACCAAGGAAACCACGGCGGTGGACAACAGTGAGGCCTAGGAAGGGGACGACGTGGAGCCGGGGAAGACGCGGCAGTGGATACCCACGCGGAGAGGAGTATGAGGGTCCACTGGTTCGGCTGCGGTGTGAGGCTGCCGTCGCCGTAGAATAACAGGGGGTGTGGGTGAGTGGAGGGATGGCCTGGCCAGTGGTGGCAGTAGTAGGGGCGGTGAGGCCTCCGTGGCAGCATAGCCGGCCACGGGAGGTAGGAGCAGGCGGCACGACCGGCGCTGCTTTGAGCGACTGGAGCAAGAAGACCCGAGGTTGAAGAAGCACGACGGGCGTTGGACGGACATCGTACGGTCACTGCAGCTAGAATCGGTGCGCCCCAGATGTCAGGGGGAGGAATCGGTGCGCCCTAGAAGACCAGAGGTTGGCTCCCCATGAACACAACGATGACGCATTGACTAAGTTGACAAAGCCCTTGATACGCGTCAACTTACTAGGCTCACAGGTCAGCTTCCGAAACGGTGCACCCTAGATGTCAGGAGGAGGAATCATTTTTTGGGCGGGTGAAGCTAGAATATCTGAGATTGAAGAAGAAGCACGACATCCATTGGATGGACATCCAACGGCCACTGCTGCTAGAACCGTGTGTTGACTATAAGTTGACAAAGCCTTGCATACGCGTCAACTCTCTTTTTTAGGGGACGCGTCAACTTAGTAAGGCCACAAGTGTGTGTCAGAGAACTTATAGCCCATTTGAGATTTGTAAGAATGTGTAGCCAAATTTTAAATTCTAATGGAATTTGCTACAACCCATTTACAATTTTTAGAAGTACAACCCATTTCAACCAACTGTTCAAAACAAAATTCAATAAAATTTCCCACATTTTGATGGGATCCGAAATATTTTTATCCCGAAATTTCTAGTCAGATTAAATACAATTTCAATATAAGTTTATGTTACGTAAAAATCCAACGAAACTTTGTGCTCGCAACAATTAATGAAATTAAAATTTTCAATATGCAAAAATAATATTTTATAAAGTAATTACGTGTTTGGTGCATTTTTTATAGTTACTGCCTAGTTTTTATAATTACATCCCATTTATTATTTCTTAAAGCCCATTTTCTTGTTAAGCCTAATGCATCCCTCCTAGGAAAGATTTGCAGCCCAGAGGGGCGGAGAATAACAACTTGACCTTGCCTGGGTATTCCTAAAAAAAGTATAGCTGGGCTAGCCATTTTCAGCTTGAAAAAATTAATATCTGGGCTGGATATCTGGCCTGGGCTAGATGGGCCACAGCCCGCCCAGTTAATACCTGCAGCGATGTTTTCGTTGTTGTTCAGAGGAGAAAAATTAATATCTGGGCTAAACATCGCTCAAGAAAAACTCTGCAGTGCTCACACCTCAAAAACACAAATACTGCTCGAGCTGCTTGGTCCCAGCTGCCGGCCGCTTCTTGTGCAATTCTCTCGTTTATTGACTACATAGGTTGACAATGGTGTGGGACTGTGATGTCAGGAAACCAGGAGGAAGCAATTTTTTTTATAGTTTTATATACTAATATGGAGGCACTTGCGTACGTGTGGCTGTGGCCCTGGTGGGTCCCCACTGTCATCCTCTCCAAGTAAAGTCATGTCCTCATCCTCATGTCCGTTGACCATGTTGACAACGCGAGACGGTGGCGCCACTGCGAGCACAACAACTCGAAGGACGACGGAGAGGGCCTCGCAGGCCCTACGGATGGTCTGATACAGCGCCGCTGCTCATTCGGGAAGCCAGGATCATAGGGCCACATGTCCGCGATGGCATTGTCGTTCGCTTGTTCACCGGTGCTCGTTGAGGAGACGGCGGTTGCAGCACAGGTCCTCCTGTGCTGGTAGCTCTTCCGCCATTAGGGCGTCGAAGTGTGGCCGCACTTGCTCTATGGTGAACACGGCATGAACCGGCTTGGACAGTGGCGCCGGCTCTTGGTCGGAAGCTACGTCCATCGTATGATTGTCGTCGCTTAGCTCAGCGAGCTAGCTGGCGAGCCAGCATGTCCGGCTACTGGACCGACCCGCTGCCAAGCATGAGTGTGACTGCCCTGGCCCACCCAGACTGCCTCCCTCGCCCGCGCGCGCTTTCCGCCCGAAACGGTCAGCGCCGCCTGCCCCGCTTCCCGGTGCAGGCGATTGCTGCGCCTTCAAACGACACAAGTGTCGTCCGTCCGTCCTTCTGCCGCCCACATTAATGATACGCGGTTGCCGAGGCGGCTACTCCAACGCCACACATCCGTCCCTCCGCCATCCACCATTGCTATATAAACTGCTGCGCCTGCCATAGCCGCAGTCATCCGCATCCGTTCCCTTTCTCCTGTCCACACCACTACTGCCCACCATGGCTTCCTCGCGCTCCAGCACTCTTCGGGGCGGGCGGACAACAGACCACAAGGAGATGGCAGCCATTGCTGCCGATTGGCTGGCCGGCAGGCCACCAGAGGACGACGACGTCCCAATGGAGAACATGGTAGTCGACGATCCGGCGCCAACCCCCTCCTCCGTGCCATCCTCGCCGGCGCATTGCACCATGACCATCGATGAGGCTCGTGCCCAATATATGGACACGGTGATGCAGAAGCGTGAGGAGCAGTTCCGGGAGGCGCAGGCCGACACCGCCTACAACCACCATCTTCTCCAGGAGCACCTGCAGGCAGAGGAGCAGATCGCCGCGGAGTGGGCGGAGCAGGAGGCGCTGCTCGACTCGTACCGCTCCGCCCGCGAGGGCCGCCTCGAGCACTGGCGGTACCGCATGTGGGTGGTCGAGGCTGCGGCCGCCTACAAAGAGGGCGATGAAGCGGGCGAGGCGATGTTTGGCGAGACCGAGGATGAGGCAGAGGACAATGTCGGCTCCGACGAGTCCCTGCTCCGCTGGCGTCGACGAGGCCTTGCTCCGCCGGCCCCGCGGCGCCAACAACGAGGCATAGGACACTACCAGCTCAGCCGAGGCCCCACCCTGCCGCCAATGAGGGGGAGGATTTCCCCTGCTCTACCGAGGTGCCGCCCACCGGCAATGAGACAGAGGACATCGCTGGTTCTGCCGAGGCCCCGCCCCGCTGCCAACGAGGCCGCGCCACACAGAAAACGAGGAAGAGTAGAACACGGTAGGTCGCCGCCGCTCGGGTCCAAGTAAGGCCACCGCTGCTACCCTCCGGTTGCTGGCACTGAGCTGCACATCATGGAGCAATTCTATGATTACAGGATGATTGAAGAGCGCTCCGTGGTTGAGCAAGCTCATGCGATACAGTCATTTGCTAGAGAACTTGAGCCCAGATGCAGGTGGGTAGCTTCGGTTAATTAATTATACCTCCAGCGCACCCCTTTTTAGTTGAAGAATGTATGAAATGTAATGAAATCCGGCATGTTTATATGAAATCCGACCGTGTATGAATGCATTTATTTTGATTTGTTCAAATTCTTGTATCACTGGCATTGGATGAACATGCAAAACAATACGTACTAGCATTATTCCTAGGGTGATCACCTCGTTTGCAGCAGTTTCACATGTACTCCCTCCGGTCCTTTCTAGTCTGCATACAAGTTTTGTCTCCAGTCAAAGTATCTCTACTTTGACCAATCTTATAGAAAAAAGTATGCACTTTCACAATGTGCGAAGTAAAAAGGAACAGAAGGAGTACAAAGAGTTTGAGCAGCTTTTTAGCGTTCCTGTACATTGCAATCAAACACACAAGCCTGACAATTCATAGAGAACATTCAAAACAATCGATGATTATGCATCTCAGCGATTCACATGTCAGAGCCAATATTTACTTCACAACTAAAGAATAAAGAAAAATGGATCGACACTGCTGAGAGCAAAGGGCGTCCCATTCAAAAATATCAAACACATGTCTTCTTGCTAAAATCAATGAGCAAAATTTGATAAGGTTGTCCCATTCCAAAATATCAAATGCCTATGATTGTGGAATGTGCAGGGTTTGCCATCAGTTCGAACATTGTCATGGCACCTCGTGCTAAATAAACCAGTTGTTCTTCTTGTGCAATTCCACCAAAACCTACCAAATTCGCTCGACACCTCCTTTCTTGTGGTGGAAATGAATGATTCGATGTATTCATGAACATTTTGTGCAGTTCCCATTGAAATCAAGCTGAGCACCCCTGTTTGCACAAATACAAAAAAAGTGATTAGTATAAAGCAAACTGTATTATGAATTGATAGTTTAAACATGCACCTACATTGTCCATGTAGAGCACACTTTTAGAAAAATGGAACTCACCGGAAAGAATCCTAGAACAACATTGTACTCACGCATCACAACAAGAAAATGGAGATTTGTCAGTCCTTCTGAGCTGAAGTTAGTTTGGTCTTGTGGGGGGTAATGTAACCATCCTTCAACTGCTCCTTCTGATGAGAAGATAGACAAGGCTTCTTCATCCTGGCATAATCGGAACTAGTCACTTCACGTACTCCATATTCTTCTTCAGAGGAGGATGATCCTGTTGTGCAAAGACAAGAGGACAACTAAATGCTAGCATCCCTGTTTTCTCAGAAAAAAGGAAAGGAAATATTTAAAACAACACAGATGAAGCACTTCTCAAGGACAATACTACTTTTTGACGACAGTATCTAAACAGTAGCACAACACCAATAGAGATGACAAAGCTCAATCATATGGATGAAATCAGTGGGCGAGTACCAACCTTTGTCAGGAGACTTATTGTGTAGAGCATACAGATGAAGCACTTCTCCGGAACCATCTGTGGATATCTACTGTGGTGGCCATGCTTACTATATACCCTTCGATTAGTTTAATGTTTCCAACATCTTCTTGTGCAGTTCCACAAAAATATATGGTATCTTCAAAGAAGATCCCTGTTTGCACAAGTAGAGATAATTATGTATTACATTAAGAGTGGCATGAAATCAATGGCAAAACAATTGCTCGTTCCAGCCATAGCAATAAATTAAGATGCAAAACTATATCATTACTTGTGTCATCACAGTTCCAGTGCTTCATTACAACACCGGGAGTTGATTTTGTTTTCTTCTGCTTGTTCTTCCCCTTCATCACTTGGTTCAATAACAGACAAGCTTCGCCTTCAATGTAAGATTTGGCATGTCAATTAGGTTGCACAAGTATAGCACTAAACAATGACATTATTTTTCTGATGAAAGTGGCAAAATACAGGACAACAGTTGTGAAATATCCTTATCTTACCTCAATGGGATATTACTATGCACATACAGATTGGAAGTCTTGTCTCCATTTGTGCAGTTCACTAAAATCAAGCAACATTATCGTACAAGTAGCACAACATATGAAAGCACACTTCAGAATCATGTGAAAGAAGGCTAGTACTGACCTCTCATGACGCGGAATTCAAACAACTCACAAGAAGAAGATCTGAACCAAATTTGCCAACACGGATAGGAAGTAAGATCTCCTCTTGTGCAGTTCCACTAAGATCAAGCAATCAAACAACATTGTCGGTGTGACATTTTGGTTGAACTGCACAAAACACTCTTAAAACAAAAGTGTTTTGTGCGGTGCAACAAAAGGTCATAATGGCAACGAGGTGAAGTAGATAACCCTGTTTACACAGAGGTGCAAAGGAAACAACTAGTGGTCAATAATTGTGGATGACACAGAAGCCAACAAAAAGAAGCATCTACCTTATCTAAATGGGAAAGAAAGCAAGACAGTACCATTTCTCAAATGGTGGCATTGTTTAATATTAATAGAGAGATTATATTAACAATAAAATTCGTTAAACATGTAATTTGATTTTAACTGTGGCATTGCATCAATTTTCCAGCGGCATTATTAGAGGGTGTTTTTTTACAGGGACATTTTGGTGGAGGGACTAAAAAAACTCCGTGTCAATCCCATCTAAACCAAACAGGAGGGACTTTTAGGGACTAAAAGTGGGCATTTGGGACTAAAAAAGAAGACCCTGAGGGAGAGTCTTTTTGGGACTTTTTCCAATAGTTGCCCCTGCCATGCATCACACCTTGTCTCTATTAGTTCATTACTAGGGGCAACATGGTCTTTTAGCATGTCATTTAATAACCTCTAGTCCATGTTTAGTCCTTGGAACCAAGCAGGTAGGGACTAGGGAGTTTTTAACCAAACAGGGCCTTAGATTAACAACAGCTAAACTGTTGCATGGGACAGTGGACGCACCAGCACCATGTGCATCTACCGATGTACTGTGGTGATGCACAGTCTGTTGCAACAAAGAACAAACAACCAAGGAGCATGTTTGTGTTGGTCCCAGTTTTGTTATCTTTAGACACGTTTCCCTATGTGACCGCAGCAAATCAAGTCCTGCTCAAACTCTACAGCCTTGTCCCCCAAAACAAAAGATCAGTTCATTACAGATGTGCGTACTGCGTTTGTCATTGTTTTCCCTTTTCGACCAACGTAGGTGCTAGATAGCCAGTATGTACTCGTACTTCCCCCCTTCCTTTCCTCTTTGAACCACGTCCTAGATTTATGCTATACAACTTTCCCCCATTCCTTTCCTATTTGAACCACGTCTTAGATTCATGCGATACAACTTTCCCCACTACTTTCCCCCTTCATTTCCTTTTTGAACCACGTCCTAGATTCATGCTATACAACTTTTCCCACTACTTTCCTCCATTCCTTTCCTCTTTGAACCACGTCCTAGATTCATGGTATACAACTTTCCCCACTACTTTCCTGTTTGATCCAACACCTAGATTCGAGTGCAGAAGCGGAAAAAGCCCACATGCAGCTAGAGAAATGCATGTGGAATAAGTAAATTATACCTTAAGGTTCTTGGGGTGTGGTTCGTTGGGCGACCGGAGGCCGTTCGGCCCACACTATGTACGGTGGCGAAGAAGAAGGGGTCGGATGCCCTCCCGTGCCACCGCTGGGTGAAAGTGAACAACTGCGCCGGTAGTGGATTCCCTCCCTCGCCAACGGCGACAGCGTTAAGCCTCCTTCCCTTCCTGGCGGACAGATCCTGTCGGGTCTTTGACCAGCAGTGAGGGGGAGAGTGTAACGCCCCGAGACCGGCGCTTCACATGCCTTCCTTGTATTCCATGTTTCGTCGTGTGATTTGTTTGGTTTGTTGCATTCATCTTTGCATCATGTGCATTGCATCATGTCATCTTGCATCCCTTTTTAAAACTCAACTAAATAAAATGCATAGATCTTTGATCTATTTAAATTGAGGGAACTCCCATGGTGATTTCTCTATATAACATATCCTCCCAATATATTAGGGAGCTATAGTAGATATTCTAACACACGTGCAAAGATAACCCCATGCCTTTTCTTTCTCAATTCCTCGTCTCCAAACCTTGCTGATAATTCTTTCTCCATTTTTTGAGGCTCCTCCAAAAGTCTCAATATTTTTGGACCTTCCCTAACCTCACTTCCTATTCAAATCTTTTGGATTTAATTTCAAATGAGTTTGAATTCAACTTCAACCGCATGCCCACTTCTATTTTTCCGGGATCAGGCTCATTTTTATGAGTCCGGGAAAATTACCCGCTTGCGCAAATTCTTGTCCTATCTCTTCTTTATTCTCCTTTTTTTCTTCTTTGTTTTTTTCTTTTTTTCTTCTGTTTTTGGAAGAAGAAGAGAGAGGGAGAGAGAAGACCAGCCCAGGCCGGCCTCCCTAGGCCCACCAAACCCCTATGGCACTTGGACCATCCTCGAGGCCCATCCTAACCCTAACCCCCATCTCCCGATCGACCCCCTCTGCTTTCTCCCACAACGGCGCCTCCCCCTTGAATCCCTTCCGCTCGATCCCCATCTCTCCCTTCGTTCTCCTCCTGCGCCGCCAGAGACACACACACACATCGCACCCCGCAGCCACTCCATTTCGATCCCCTGCTCCAACTCCATGGCGCCACCGCCGGCAAGCCCTGCCTCTGCGCCTCCTTCCCCATTGTGCCATGGCCTTCCTCCAGTCCCAAGTGCTGCTCCTCCTCCACGCCACAGCCACCTCCTCTCCTGCTCCTGCTTCACTTGCCGCCACGCTGGCCATCAACTCCGGCGTGCGCTGCCTTCGCGTCCGAGCTGCTCTGCTCCGCCCCTCCCTTCTCCTCTTCGGGTTCGTTCCTAGCGCCTCCGTCGCTCCCCTGCACCATGCGTCGGCCTCTGCGAGCACTGGATGCTCCGGCGAGCCCTTCGCCAGCCTACAACCTCCGCTGCTGCCCGTCCAGGAAAGCCTCGCCGGCCTCCCCGTCCTCTGCTTCTCCTCGCCTCGCCGTCCAAGTGACTGCTTGGCTCCGCTCTGCCGCCCTGCTTCTTCCTCGTCACCGGCGAGCCGGTGCCTACAAGCGAGGGCTGTAGGTCATGCAGGAGAGCTCATGCTCAACCCCGCAACCCTCCATCGCGCCTCCGCGCGCCCAACCTCCGTCACCGGCCGACCGCCAGCAAGGCTTCGTCATCGAGGCCGCAACCTCCTCCTCGTCCACGTGCCTCGCCTGCCATGGGGCAGCAGCAGCAGCCCTCGTCCTCACTGCGTCCATGCTCCAGTCCCGACCTCCGCCCGTGATAGCTGCTGGTACCGCGACTTGAGCTGCTGCTCCCTGCTTCGCTATATACCGTCGCCTCTTTGCCATGGCCATCGCTGAGTTCCCCCAGGACCCCTAGAGTCATGTACAGGAAAACCAAGTCCGAAGACTGCCGTGGACGTGATCTCGCCCAGTACCACTACGGATTCGTCAAGACCGCAAGTACCCTTTTGATCGCCAGGACCGAGACCGCATGTTTGACTACATGTTGCTGCCCCGTTCGAGACCGTCAAGTACCACTGACGAACCGTGAAGTTCCAGAAGATACCAAGTACCTCTACCCTCGACCCGAATATCTACGAACACTATAGGACCACCGTTGCCAAAGACCATCGGGTGAACAACTACCGTCGCTATGGGTTCGACAAGATAATGTGTACAACTACTTCCACGACGACCGTGTACCACTATCGTCACAAGAATGAGATCAACAAGTCCGAAAACCCCTAGTACCATGACAACCCCGAAGGGATTCGAATTCGTCAATATGGAAACTACACGAGATTGAACTAAATAACTTAAATGTGGTGTTTCCCACTTAACTTGTAGTGTTGTTTGTGCACTTTGCCATGCCATGCCTCATTAAACTGGACATGCATCATACTTGGTTGTGCATCATGCCATGTTTATGTGATGGTTGTTTACTATGTTGTTTGCTTCTTTCCGGTTTGCTTCTCTCGTTAGCTTCAGTTTCGTTCCGGAGTTGTGAGGATCCGTTCGAATACGTCCGTTTGTCTTCTTCATGGATCCGTTCTTCTTCCTTGCTGGATTTCAGATGAGATGACTGTACCCTCGAAATCACTTCTATCTTTGCTTGCTAGTTGTTCGCTCTATCGCTATATCGCACTACCTACCACTTGTTATATCATGCCTCCCATATTGCCATGTCAAGCCTCTAACCCACCTTCCTAGCAAACCGTTGTTTAGCTAAGTTACCACTTTTTCTCCGCCCCTCTTATAGCATTGCTAGTTGCAGGTGAAGTTGAAGTTTGTTCTATTTTAGAACATGTATATGTTGGGATATCACATTATCTCTTATTTAATTAATGCATCTATATACTTGGTAAAGGGTGGAAGACTCGGCCTTAACCGGTGTTTTGTTCCACTCTTGCCGCCTTAGTTTCCGTCATACCGGTGTTATGTTCCTTGATTTTGCGTTCCTTACGCGGTTGGGTGTTATGGGAACCCCTTGACAGTTCGCTTTGAATAAAACTCCTCCAGCAAGGCCCAACCTTGGTTTTAACATTTGCCACCTAAGCCTTTTTCCCTTGGGTTCTGCAGACTCAAGGGTCATCTTTATTTTAAACCCCCGGGCCAGTGCTCCTCTGAGTGCTTTCATTTTGCCAAGCTCTTATTCTTTTCCTTCCATTTCCAACCAGAGTGTTGTCATAATTTTTCTTTATTGTTCCTTGTACATCTCATTTCAACTGGAGTGTTTGCATGTACTTCCTGTCCATTACAACCCTTTTCTTATGTCTTTCAACCTACAAGGTTCTAGTAAGGTTCCTTGTTCCTCTTTTCTAACGGAGTGTTTTCAACTTTGTTCATCTTTGTTGCATTGTTTCTTTCAATTTGTTCAACCTCTCAAGGTTCATGGTTTCACTCGTTTGTCCAAGAAGGAACTTTGTTTTACCTCTTCCTCTTCCGTTTCTCCCCGGTGCCATCCTAGATCTCGGGACGAGATCCTCTCGTAGTGATGGAGTGTTGTAATGCCCCGAGACCGGCGCTTTAGATGCCTTCCTTGTATTCCAAGTTTCGTCATGTGATTTGTTTGGTTCGTTGCATTCATCTTTGCATCATGTGCATTGCATCATGTCATCTTGCATCCCTTTTTAAAACTCAACTAAATAAAATGCATAGATCTTTGATCTATTTAAATTGAGGGAACTCACATGGTGATTTCTCTATATAACATATCCTCCCAATATATTAGGGAGCTATAGTAGATATTCTAACACACATGCAAAGATAACCCCATGCCTTTTCTTTCTCAATTCCTCGTCTCCAAACCTTGCTGATAATTCTTTCTCCATTTTTTGAGGCTCCTCCAAAAGTCTCAATATTTTTGGACCTTCCCTAACCTCACTTCCTATTCAAATCTTTTGGATTTAATTTCAAATGAGTTTGAATTCAACTTCAACCGCATGCCCACTTCTATTTTTCCGGGATCAGGCTCATTTTTATGAGTCCGGGAAAATTACCCGCTTGCGCAAATTCTTGTCCTATCTCTTCTTTATTCTCCTTTTTTTCTTCTTTGTTTTTTTCTTTTTTTCTTCTGTTTTTGGAAGAAGAAGAGAGAGGGAGAGAGAAGACCAGCCCAGGCCGGCCTCCCTAGGCCCACCAAACCCCCATGGCACTTGGACCATCCTCGAGGCCCATCCTAACCCTAACCCCCATCTCCCGATCGACCCCCTCCGCTTTCTCCCACAACACTGGCTCCCCCTCGATTCCCTTCCGCTTGATCCCCATCTCTCCCTTCGTTCTCCTCCTGCGCCGCCAGAAACACACACACAACGCACCCCGCAACCTCTCCATTTCGATCCCCTGCTCCACCTCCATGGAGCCACCGCCGGCAAGCCCTGCCTCTGCGCCTCCTTCCCCCCATGGTGCCATGGCATTCCTCCAGTCCCGAGTGCTGCTCCTCCTCCACGCCACAGCCACCTCCTCTCCCGCTCCTCCTTCACCTGCCACCACGCTGGCCATCAACTCCGGCGTGCGCTGCCTTCGCGTCCGAGCTGCTCTGGATGCTCCCCTGCACCATGCCTCCGCCTCCGCGAGCACTGGATGCTCCGATGAGCCCTTCGCCAGCCTACAACCTCCGTTGTTGCCCGTCCAGGAAAGCCTTGCCGGCCTCCCCGTCCTCTGCTTCTCCTCGCCTCCCCGTCCTCTGCTTCTCCTTGCTTTGCCGACCAAGTGACTACTTGGCTCCGCTCCGCCGCCCCTGCTTCTTCCTCGTCACCGGCGAGCCAGTGCCTACAAGCGAGGGCTTTAGGTCACGCAGGAGAGCTCATGCTCAACCCCGCAACCCTCCGTCGCGCCTCTGCGCGCCCAACCTCCATCACCGGCCGACCACCAGCAAGGCTTCGTCACCGAGGCTGCAGCCTCCTCCTCATCCAGGTGCCCCGCCCGCCATGGGGCAGCAGCAGTAGCCCTCATCCTCACTGCGTCCATGCTCCGACCCCGACCTCTGCCCGCTATAGCTGCTGCTGCCGCGACTCGAGCTGCTGCTCCCTGCTTCACTATCTACCATCGACTCTTTGCCATGGCCATCGCCGAGTTCCCCCAGGACCCCTGGAGTCATGTACAGGAAAACCAAGTCCGAAGACTGCCGTGGCCATGATCTCGCCCAGTACCACTATGGATTCGTCAAGACCGCAAGTACCCTTTTGATCGCCAGGACCAAGACCCCAAGTTCGACTACATGTTGTTGCCCCGTTCGATACCGCCAAGTACCACGACGAACCGTGAAGTTCCACAAGATACCAAGTACCTCTACCCTCGACCCGAACATCTACGAACCCTGTACGATGACCGTTGCCAAAGACCGTCGGGTGAACGACTACCGTCGCCATGGGTTCGACAAGACAATGTGTACAACTACTTCCACGACGACCGTGTACCACTACCGTCACAAGAACGAGATCGACGAGTCCGAAAACCCCTAGTACCACGACAACCCCGAAGGGATTCGAATTCATCAAGTTCCTCTTCAAAACGTGAACCACTACTTCCCTCAACAAACTCAAACCGCTCCGAAAATGCACGCTTCAAAGGTATAACATCGAGACGACTGCCCATGGACGAATGCTTGTGATGTGTGTATGAGATGGTTTCATGTAACTATTGCTCGCTGCGTACGATGTATCTCTTGCGCGTTACCTGTTTCTGAGCCGTCGACGTGTGGGAACCCGGTAACCGGGGTCACCCCTCTATCTCTAGCATGTCCCGCACACTTGCTTCTTTTGCACCGATATCTCAATGAGTTGTCAGAACCGGAATGTTGCGTGGCACCATTTCCGTTGTCGTTGCCATGGCACCCCTTTCGTTTCCGCCATGGTGGCCAAATGCTTCACAACATGCTCATGGCAATATTTTCTTAAAATTGCATCCAACTTGCATATATCATCCGCATCATGATAACAACATTTAAAATGGTTAAAATTGGTGTTTGCATTAAATTGGTAAATGGGGATTTTCCGGAATTGTTGCTTGTTGTTCCGGCCTCATTTAAATTGCCTAGAATGTGTAGTTTACTTAAGCCTCACCTCTTGCCTTGTTAATCAACATTTAATATTGTTGGGTACATAAACGAGATCGAACTAAATAACTTGAATGTGGTGTTTCGATAATATGCAACTCGTTGCATATTGAGCTCCACTTAACTTGTAGTGTTGTTTGTGCACTTTGCCATGCCATGCCTCATTAAACCGGACATGCATCATACTTGGTTGTGCATCATGCCATGTTTATGTGATGGTTGTTTACTATGTTGTTTCCTTCTTTCCGGGTTACTTCTCTCGTTAGCTTCGGTTTCATTCCGGAGTTGTGAGGATCCGTTCGACTACGTCCGTTTGTCTTCTTCATGGAACCGTTCTTCTTCCTTGCGGGATTTCAGGCAAGATGACCATACCCTCGAAATCACTTCTATCTTTGCTTGCTAGTTGTTCGCTCTATCGCTATGTCGCGCTACCTACCACTTGTTATATCATGCCTCCCATATTGCCATGTCAAGCCTCTAACCCACCTTCCTAGCAAACCGTTGTTTGGCTAAGTTACCGCTTTTGCTCAGCCCCTCTTATAGCGTTGCTAGTTGCAGGTGAAGTTGAAGTTTGTTCTATGTTGGAACATGTATATGTTGGGATATCACGTTATCTCTTATTTAATTAATGCATCTATATACTTGGTAAAGGGTGGAAGGCTCGGCCTTATGCCTGGTATTTTGTTCCACTCTTGCCGCCTTTGTTTCCGTCATACCGGTGTTATGTTCCTTGATTTTGCGTGTTATGGGAACCCCTTGACAGTTCGCTTTGAATAAACCTCCTCGAGCAAGGCTCAACCTTGGTTTTAACATTTGCCACCTAAGCCTTTTCCCTTGGGTTCTGTAGACTCAAGGGTCATCTTTATTTTAAACCCCCGGGCCAGTGCTCCTCTGAGTGCTGGTCCAACCTGTCAACCGCCGGTGGCCACCAGGGGCAACTCTGGGCTGGCCTACCGGAAGTTTGGACAATCCGGTGTGCCATGAGAACGAGATATGTGCAGCTCCTATCGGGATTTGTCGGCACATTCAGGTGGCTTTGCTGGTCTGGTTTTACCATTGTCGAAATGTCTTGTAACCAGGATTCCGAGACTGATCGGGTCTCCCCGGGAGAAGGCTTGACCGTGAGAGGTTGTGATGGGCTAAGCTGGGACACCCCTGCAGGGTATACACTTTCGAGAGCCGTGCCCACGGTTATGTGGCAGATGGGAATTTGGTAATGTCCGGTTGTAGAGAACTTGACACTTGACTTAATTAAAATGCATCAACCGCGTGTGTAGCCGTGATGGTCTCTTTTCGGCGGAGTCCGGGAAGTGAACATGGTTCTTGTGTTATGGTTGTGCGTAAGTAGTTTCAGGATCACTTCTTGATCACTTCTGGCTTCACAACCATTGCGTTGCTTCTCTTCTCGCTCTTATTTGAGTATGTTAGCCATCGTATTTGCTTAGTGCTTGCTGCAGCTCCACCTCGCTACCTTATCCTACCCATAAGCTTAAATAGTCTTGATCTCGCGGGTGTGAGATTGCTGAGTCCTCGTGACTCACAGATACTTCCACACAGTTGTGGGTGCCGATGATACCAGTGCAATGACGCAACCGAGCTCAAGTGGGAGCTCGATGAAGATCTTGATAGCTGTTATGTGTCTTTTCCTGTTGATCAGTAGTGGAGCCCAGTTGGGACGATCGGGAATCTAGCATTTGGGGTTGTCTTCCTTTATTTTGGTTTTGTAGTCGGACCTTTGGTTGTACTCTGGATGATGTATGTATAACTTGTTATTTGGGTGAAGTGGCGATTGTAAGCCAACTCTTTATCCCTTTCTTATTCAGTACATGAGATTGTGTGAAGATTACCCCACCTGCGACTAAACCACCATGCGGTTATGCCTCTAAGTCATGCCTCGACACGTGGGAGATATTGCCGCATCGTGGGTGTTACAGACAGAGAGGCCAACGAAGTCTTGTTTAGATTTGGAGAGGGTGAGAGAGTGTGAAGAGAGCAACTACAAGCAGACCAGCAGTGAGGGGAGAGAGAGAGGCCGACGAAGTCTTGGTTAGATCTGGAGAGGGTGAGAGAGTGTGAAGAGAGCACCTACCGGCGCTGAGGCTCCAGCGTGTATGTATATACTGGAGAGAGTGTGAAGAGTGCAAACCCTAGAAAACAAGCGCCGAGGCTGCAGCTGATCGTATAGCTCCATATCCATCCATTTTGAGCAGTCAAAGAATCCTCCTGGCACGAATTGAGCTCAAGTGTAGTTATCAAACCCGAGACCTCAAGTTTGATGAGCGAACAGGCTAACCAGCTACAAAACCCTCCCGTTATGTTCAACGAGAGGAAAATAACCTTTTATACATTCCTACATTCATGTGACAAGCATGACATGTTTTTTTGTGTGTGAGAGTCATTGGGATTTAAATCATAATCGTGTCATGTGGCTTTGGTGGTAAGACTATCCATAGTGGTGCAGAAATAATGTAGCCTTAGTCACCTTACCTCTCTCTACACGTAGTACGTTGGGTCCCACCAGTCAGAGGGTGAAATAAACAAATTAATAAGAAAAATTAAAAGCGCCAGCGGTGTATCTTACCTCACACATCTCGCTACTTCTCGGGAACACTGTCCAATTGATCCCTCTGTTCGCTCACGTACTATTGTAAGTGAATCCTTATTATGACATGCACACAATTTTGGGCACTTGTATTCGACCTAAGTCAGTGTGCCACCATATCTCGTATGACTCCCTCCGTCTAGGTGTAATAAGTCACGTTAGAAGGTGAAGTGGGACCAAGGTGCAAGCAGATTAGCGGAGAAGGAGAAACTTGATCGGCCATTCCTCCAATCAAAGCCCCGATTTCTATCTCTAAACGCAACAATTAAGGATGAGGCTTGCCTGCTCCCGCAGCCTGCTCCCATCTGTGCTCCCACATCACTTGTTCTTAATCTAACGGCTGCTTCCCGCTTTCCTCCCCCTGTCCCTTTTTATAGGAAATACAAATAAATAATTCCCGTATTTCCCTATCCCTTCCATACACAAATCTGGACTCTAACAAATCGTACGGAACCCGTGCAATCCCAGCGGCAAAGTGAGGATACAGCTCGGCGGCAAAGTGAACCGTCAAAATACAGGGCATTCGTTGGGCTCATCCCGCCGCCGCGGCGACGACGGCGGCCACCAGGGAATGCTTGTTCTCAACCAGGGCCTTCGGCACGAGCGGGAGCTGCAGCTCAACATCGTACGGTTAGGGCATTGCCCCCACAACGTCCGCCTCTCCGTCGATGTCGCTGAGAACGGGCATCGCCTGCTGCTCATCAACATGATATTTAACCAATTCTTCACCTCCACAAGGCATCGTGGGTGTTCGTCAACTCCTTCAAGCCATAGCATGACATGGTTGATATGCTCCCGGGCATCACACCACCGCTCTTCCCCGTGGGTCTGCTCGTCAAGCTCGAGAAGGAGGCCACCACCCGTGGCGGCATGATGAAGGCGGCGGATGACTACCTCGTATGGCTGGATGCTTAGGAGCTGCGCTCCATGGTTTAGGCATCGCTCGATAGTGTCATTGTGCTGCACGCAGAGGATCTGGCCGAGATGGCGCACGGGCTCGCGTCAATTGGCCGCCCTTGCCTGTTGGTAGTGCACTGGTGCCCCAGACATCAACACGTATGCTACTTCGTTGGGCGTGGCATGCTGGTGTTGTGGAGACCGAGGGACCTTGTGCTCGCGCCTGTCGAGCGCAGCCATAGAGCAACCACAACATCACATGCACCGGCGATGATGCAACAGCTTGCTGAGACTATGGTCCTGTCGAGCGCGGCCATAGAGCACCGTCGCTTGCACTGGCGGTGGTGCAACATCTTGCCGAGACTATGGCGAACTCTTCTGTTTGTGCCAAGTTGGGAGATCTACATGCATGCACGGGCTCCGTCCTGTATACGTGCGGGAAAGACACGGAAATACAGGACTGTTTGCATTTTTTGTTATGGAGAAAAGGGTATGGGGGAGGAAAGGCCGTTGGATGGAAAATTAGTAGTCGGGAGCACCGATGGGAGCACGGGTCGGGAGCAGGCAAGCCTCGTCTCCAAACAACTAAGAGATGCCGTTTTAGCTACCATGCAGGGCCACGTATTAACTCGCATGCAAGCCACCTTTGATTTCTTGACTGATCAACGCGTAGTTGCGCTCCATGCATTGGGTTTCCGAGGGAGATAACATGGCAGAGTAATGAGCGTTTGGTTACATTGCTTAGGCTGGTCATAGTGGTGAGTAACTTGGACTAGTAACATGCATATGTTACTAGTCTATGTTACTACTACGCGAAGTTTGCCGTCGGAAGCGAGCCGATCTGGCTCTCCTGAGCTAGCAAGGTTTTTCTAGCCCACCCAAGCTAGCTGGCCCACAAAAGCTAACTTATTTTAACAGTTCCAAATGCCTAACCTTGCTCGGCTATGCTATAAGCTGTTCTTGCTAAGGATCCAAATGCTCCCTAAGTAACAACGCTCGCTAGCAAGGAGGCTAGGAGGGCATTGAGATGCGAAGTTAATGGACGACGCCTAAACATTTTGGGAGTATCTGATTTCCGTAAGATGACTTAACACCTAGACGGAGGGAGTACTACTCCTCAGTCCAGGTTTGATGGAATATTCGTCCTCTTCGCTTCTTTTACGTACTCCATTTGTATCTCACTTCCTGTGGCTTCGCACTCGCATGATTTTCCTATTCTATGAACCTGTGTGTGCATGTGTGTGTGTGTGTTTAACAAAATGTGTGTGTTAGAGAGAGCGACAGATCGACGTACTCCTATAGAGAGATAGTGTGTAGTGTACGATTTTAGCCGCGAGAGTCGGTGCATCCTCTCATTTCCGGGCATCCGGTAGGGACAGGCGGACATCTGCCATGCCCGCTCCTGACCAGCCTGGCCCACACAAAGCCCCTCCATGGCCCGCGTGCGCTTCCCGCCTGAAACGGTCAGCGCCGCTCCATAGAATCGGTGCCGCATTCATGCCCGGGCAGAGCGGACACGACCTCTCACTGGCGCCTGCATTGAAGGGAGAAGCGGATTCAAGAGTGATGGTTGCGTCGTCCGTCCAACTTACTGCTGGGTCTATGTGATTTGACGGCTCATTGGTCATTATTACTGAGGTGGTAGGACTGCTGGATGTCCCACACTTTCAGCGAAAGGAGGTACTACTAGATTACAATTTTCTCCATTCTTACGGTGGAGGAGTGCAAGAGAAGTGAAAACATGCAGACTCAGTAATTACATGGCCCACCTCACACTATCATCATATTTTCTGGACACAGTGCGGCACCTAACTCCTTACATAGTACTCCCTCCGTTCCTAAATATAATTCTTTGTAGAGATTCCACTAGGTGGACTACATACGGAACAAAATGAATGAATCTACACTTAAAATGCATCTATATACATCTGTATGTGGTTCATGGTGAAATCTCTACAAAGACTTATATTTAGGAACAGATGAAGTACTAGTATACTACATACTGTAATTTATCAGCGAGATAGTACAATGCTATGAAGCTTCCAGCTTCTGTTACATGTATCTTGCGTCCAAGGTTGCCCGTTGCAACATTTCATCAAATACAAAGGAGACTAACATTCATGCTATTACATCTCAATGATTGACAGATCATAGCAAATATGTACTCCCTCCGTTCCAAAATAAGTGTCTCAACTTTATGCAGGGGGTGTTTGTTTTCAGGGACTTTTTAGTGTAGGGACTAGAAAAAGTCCCTCTTAGAGACTTTTTAACCAAACATGAGGGACTACTAGGGACTAAAACTTGCTTTTTGGGACTTAATGAAGAAGACTCTCAAGGAGAGTCTTTTCTGGGACTTTTCCAACAATGCCCCTCCCTGCACCCATTGCCCCGCCGCCCCATGGTGTTGTTTGGTTGTTATTTTTCTATATACTGGGGGTAACATGGTCATTCAATAACCTCCTGGGAGGGACTAGGGACTTTTTAGTCCCTGAAAACAAACATGGAGGGAATTTTTAAGGAGTAGAGACTTTTTAGTTGGGACTAGAAAAGGTCCTAGGACTTATGAACCAAACAGGGCCTCAATATGGACTACATAAGGAGCAAAATGAGTGAATCTACACTCTAAAATACGTCTATATACATCAGTGTTTGGAGTATGTACTACTAGTTCATATTGAAATCTACTAAAGGACATATATATTCCAAACAATATGATAATCTCTCTAACCAAGGTAGTAGGGACGAGGAGTAAACAGAGGGAGTAGTAAAATTTCTCCTCGTCCTGCGAGCCACCACGTGTGTGGGCGAGGGAGCGGGCGTAAGGCGTATAGTACTACTACTAGTAAGCAAGCTTCACCTCATCCTATGAGCCACCGCGCCCGTGGGCGGGGGATACGGCATACTAAGCAAGCTTCTCCTCGTTCTGCAAGTTGATGGGACGCATCAAAAGTACTCCAGTGTATAGAGCCTTGCCTCTAAGGTAGGCCCCACATGGTTTGCCTCTTTTTTAACATAACGCGCCAAGTCACAATTTGTTTGTTCACCTGTGGTAGACGATTCTCCCTCCACCAAGTGGACAACCAGTACACGGTCAAATTACCATGTGGGCTGCCTTTTCATACAGAAATGAGCTCCACCGTGTACCCGCGCGGGTGTGGTTGTGAAAGATACGGGAGTACGTGCACCTCTTCTCTTCGTGCACATCCCCCACCTACGTGGGTGTGTGTGAGAGATACAAACCTAGACAAATGGCTCGTGCATTCATGAGTGTTTTTTGTTTGGGGGAGAGGTTGATTTCGTGAATGTATTTGTGGGAATATGTGTCGATTACATCTCAAACAAAATTTTGAATGCAATGTGTGTGAAATGGAGGCCTATCCATATCATATATAGAGGCCCGGGCGATCCACGAGAAGATAGGGAGGGGTCATAGATATTGATAGAGTCGAAGAGAAGATCAAGTGGGTGGGTGCGAGATCGATGAAGAGAGCCATCGAAATTGTGTGTGTGTGTGTGTGCATGTCAAAGATATAGGGCGACTGACCTACCGGAACGTCAGAGGGCACATGTCAAGTTTGTGTGTGGCAGGGAGACATGACTAGAGCGCTCAATGTATCGGTGTGTGTGTGTGTGTGTGGGAGGGGGGTGGGGGGAGGGGTAGGCAGAGACCTAACTATAGAGGTAGAACTACTCATATATGTGTTGAGAAGGAGAGACCCAGCTATGTCTTGAGGGAGATCGGTCGACATCCATACATAACTAAAGAACGGGAAATAGGATGGGATAGAGAGAGAGAGAGAGGAGAGGGAGAGGGAGAGGGAGGGAGAGGGGTAGAGTGCTGGATGGGTGATGGAGTTGCTTCTCGAAGATGGTGGGAGAGGCCTACTAGACAAACTGAGGGTGGAACTGCAATATTATCAATAAGAGTGGGGATGTGTTTTTGTGTGTGCCTGTGCGTGATAGATCTGTCGGGATGCATCCATGGATGATGAAGGGGAACCATGTGTTTGGTAAGCAAACCTAACTAGATCGGTAGATGAATTGTTGTTTGTCGGAGGAAGGGAGAGACATAACTAATGAGGTAGATCGATCGACGTGTGGGGAAAACAAGTTATAAGGACCTAGCTAGCTATATGTCTAGCGGGAGATTGGTCGGTGTGCGTCCATTTGCTAGAGGCAAATAAGGCCCGGCGAGATGGATAGACCGAGAGAATGGAGCTAGGAGGTGGTGCGAGAGGCCCAGCTACTAGCTAGATAGGGGGAGGAGTATGCGGTTGTGAGATCGATGAAAAGAGGGGCGAGAGTTTACACGTGTGTGGGACCGTATGAGAGACACGAGGCAAGAACACATAAAGGAGGATATTGAAGGTGCGTGGGTATGTTGTAGGTAGACATCGCTGGAGAGGTTTATCGATCGGTGTGTCTCGGAAAGGAGTTGTGGAGACTGTGGGAGAACGACCTAAAGAAAATAAAAATGAATGTGCGAGTTGGATAGAATGCTGAGGGAGGGCGAGGGCGAGGAGGGAGTGTGCATGCACGAGAGAAAGTTAGTGGTAGCTACAAAGGTTAGAGGATTGTGCGGGTGTAAGAGACTAACAAAGATCATAATTTGATATGAAAGTGGATTCATATATTTGAATAGGAGATCATAGTGTTTTAAACATATGCATGCATGAATATAGCGGTGATACGCGTGTTGTGGTTCTGCACATGTTATAGCATAATGTGATAATGCATGGCTCATACGTCTCCAACGTATCTATAATTTTTGATTGTTCCATGCTATTATATTATCAACCTTGGATGTTTTATATGCATTAATATGCTATTTTATATGATTTTTGGGACTAACCTATTAACCTAGAGCCGAGTGCCAGTTTTTGTTTTTTCCTTGTTTTAGAGTATCGCAGAAAAGGAAAATCAAACGGAGTCCAATTGACCTGAAACTTCACGAAACTTATTTTTTGAACGAAAGCAATCCAGAAGACTTGGGGTGTACGTAAGGGAAGCAACGAGGAAGGCACGAGGCAGGGGCGCGCCCACCCCCCCTGGTGCGCCCTCCACCCTCGTGGGCCCCTCGTGGCCCCCCTGACGTATTTCTTCCTCCTATATATACCAATATACCCTAAAACCATCGGGGAGCACAATAGATCAGGAGTTCCGCCGCCAGAAGCGTCCGTAGCCACCGAAAACCAATCTAGACCCGTTCCGGCACCCTGCCGGAGGGGGGAATCCCCCTCCGGTGGCCATCTTCATCATCCCGGCGCTCTCCATGACGAGGAGGGAGTAGTTCTCCCTCGGGGCTGAGGGTATGTACCAGTAGCTATGTGTTTGATCTCTCTCTCTCTCTCTCGTGTTCTTGAGGTGGTACGATCTTGATGTATCGCGAGCTTTGCTATTATAGTTGGATCTTATGATGTTTCTCCCCCTCTACTCTCTTGTAATGGATTGAGTTTTCCCTGTGAAGTTATCTTATTGGATTGAGTCTTTATGGATTTGAGAACACTTGATGTATGTCTTGCGTGGGATACCCGTGGTGACAATGGGGTATTCTATTGATCCACATGATGTATGTTTTGGTGATCAACTTTCGGGTTCCGCCCATGAACCTATGCATAGGGGTTGGCACACGTTTTCGTCTTGACTCTCCGGTAGAATCTTTGGGGCACTCTTTGAAGTTCTTTGTGTTGGTTTGAATAGATGAATCTGAGATTGTGTGATGCATATCGTATAATCATACCCACGGATACTTGAGGTGACATTGGAGTATCTAGGTGACATTAGGATTTTGGTTGATTTGTGTCTTAAGGTGTTATTCTAGTACGAACTCTAGGATAGATTGAACGGAAAGAATAGCTTCATGTTATTTTACTACGGACTCTTGAATAGATCGATCAGAAAGGATAACTTTGAGGTGGTTTCGTACCCTACCATAATCTCTTCGTTTGTTCTCCACTATTAGTGACTTTGGAGTGACTCTTTGTTGCATGTTGAGGGATAGTTATGTGATCCAACTATGTTATTATTGTTGAGAGGACTTGCACTAGTGAAAGTATGAACCCTAGGCCTTGTTTCAACGCATTGCAATACCGGTTGTGCTCATTTTTATCATTAGTTACCTTGCTGTTTTTATATTTTTAGATTACGAAAACATATATCTACCATTCATATTGCACTTGTATCACCATCTCTTCGCCGAACTAGTGCACCTATACAATTTACCATTGTATTGGGTGTGTTGGGGACACAAGAGACTCTCTATTATTTGGTTGCAGGGTTGTTTGAGAGAAACCATCTTCATCCTACGCCTCCCACGGATTGATAAACCTTAGGTCATCCACTTGAGGGAAATTTGCTACTGTCCTACAAACCTCTGCACTTGGAGGCCCAACAACGTGTACAGGAAGAAGGTTGTGTAGTAGACATCAAGCTCTTTTCTGGCGCCGTTGCCGGGGAGGTTAGCGCTCGAAGGTATATCTTTAGATCTTGTAATCGAATCTTTTAGTTTCTTGTTTTATCACTAGTTTAGTCTATAAAAGAAAACTAAAAATGGAATTAAGGATACATCATATGCTTCATCTTTTTAATATCTATCATGAAAATAAGGATTCCGATAATTGTGCTCAAGTGTTAGAAGAAGAATGCATTAAAATGTTTGTCACTAAACCTTTTAATGATGAGCATGATTGCAATGTTGTTAATATGAATTCCTGAATATCTACGAGGCTAATGATATGCAAAGCCACAAGCTTGGGGAAGCTATGTTGATGAAGATGATATTTTTTGTCCCCCAAGTTTTTATGAGCAAATTTATTGTGATGAAAGCATGCCTCCTATTTATGATGATTATATTGCTGAAAGTGGATTTGGAGAGGTCATGACTTTATTTTGTGATGAATCCACTATTCCAGAAGAGGTTCCAATTGATTATGAGAACAAAGTTGCTATCTATGATGATTATTGTGATGACTTTTATGCTATAAATAATAATGATATCCATGAAACTTGTCATAATGATTTTTGTTTTCAATTGGATTATGCCTCACATGATAATTATTTTGTTGAGTTTGCTCCCACTATTATTCATGAGAAGAATTTTGCTTGTGTGGAGAGTAATAAAATTTATATGCTTGTAGATCATGAAAAGAATGCTTTAGGTGCTGGTTATATTGTTGAATTCATTCATGATGCTACTGAAAATTACTATGAGGGAGGAACATATGCTTGTAGGAATTTCAATAATATCAAGTTCCCTCTCATTGTGCTTAAAGTTTTGAAGTTATGCTTGTTTTGCCCTCCTATGCTAGTTGATTATTGTTCCCATAAGTTGTTTGCTCACAAAATCCCTATGCATAGGAAGTGGGTTAGACTTAAATGTGCCAATCATATTCTTCATGATGCTCTCTTTATGTTACAATTCTTATCTTTTATCTGAGCATCATTGAATTCATCATGCCTAGCTAGGGGCGTTAAACGATAGCGCTTGTTGGGAGGAAACCCAATTTTATTTTTGTTACTTGCTTTTTGTTCCTGTTTAGTAATAAATAATTCATCTAGCCTCTGTTTAGATGTGGTTTTATGTTTTAATTAGTGTTTGTGCCAAGTAGAACCGTTGGGAAGACTTGGGGAATGTCTTTTTGATCTTGCCGTAAAAAACAGAAATTTAGCGCTCACGAGAATTGCTACCATTTTTATTTGGAAGTGATATTTGGTTAATTATTTTTGCAGATGATTAATAGATAAATTCCTCACGTCCAGAAATTTATTTTAGAATTTTTGAGGTTCCAGAAGTTTGCGTTAGTCACAGATTACTACAGACTTTTCTGTTTTTGAAAGATTCTGTTTTTCGTGTGTTGTTTGCTTATTTTGATGAATCTATGGCTAGTGAAATAGTTTATAAACCATAGAGAAGTTGGAATAGAGTAGTTTTAACACCAATATAAATAAAGAATGAGTTCACTACAGTACCTTGAAGTGGTGTTTTGTTGTCTTTCGCTAACGGTGCTCACGAGATTCTCTTGTTAAGTTTTGTGTTGTGAAGTTTTCAAGTTTTGGGTAAAGATTTGATGGATTATGGAACAAGGATTGGCAAGACCCTAAGATTGGGGATGCCCAAGGCACCCCAAGGCAATATTATAGGACAACCAAGAGCCTAAGCTTGGGGATGCCCCGGAAGGCATCCCCTCTTTCGTCTTCGTTCATCGGTAACTTTACTTGACGCTATATTTTTATTTACCACATGATATGTGTTTTGCTTGGAGCGTCATTTTCTTTTCGTTTGCTTTGCTTGATGTTTGAATAAAATATCAATATCTGAAATTATTAAATGGGAGAGTCTTCACATAGTTGCATAATTATTCAACTACTCATTGATCTTCACTTATATCTTTTGGAGTAGTTTGTCCTTTGCTCTAGTGCTTCACTTATATCTTGTTAGAGCATGATGGTGGTTTTATTTTATAGAAATATATGAACTCTCATGCGTCACTTATATTATTTTGAGAGTCCTAAAAAGCATGGTAATTTGCTTTGGTTATGAATTTTGTCCTAATATGATGGGCATCCAAGAGGGATATAATAAAAACTTTCATATAGAGTGCATTGAATACTATGAGAAGTTTGATACTTGATGATTGTTTTGAGATATGAAGATGGTGATATTAGAGTCATGCTAGTTGAGTAGTTGTGGATTTGAGAGATACTTGTGTTAAAGTTTGTGATTCCTGTAGCATGCACGTATGGTGAACCGTTATGTGATGAAGTCGGAGCATGATTTATTTATTGATTGTCTTCCTTATGAGTGGCGGTCGGGGACGAGCGATGGTATTTTCCTACCAATCTATCCCCCTAGGAGCATGCGCATAGTAATTTTTTGCGATAAGTAATAGATTTTTGCAATAAGTATGTGAGTTCTTTATGACTAATGTTGAGTCCATGGATTATACGCACTCTCACCCTTCCACCATTGCTAGCCTCTCTAGTACCGCGCAACTTTCGCCGGTACCATAAACCCACCATTTACCTTCCTCAAAACAGCCACCATACTTACCTATTATGGAATTTCCATAGCCATTCCAAGATATATTGCCATGCAACTTACCACCATTCCATTTATTATGACACGCTTCATCATTGTCATATTGCTATGCATGATCATGTAGTTGACATTGTATTTGTGACAAAGCCACTGTTCATAATTCTTTCATACATGTCACTCTTGATTCATTGCATATCCTGGTACACCACCGGAGGCGTTCACATAGAGTCATATTTTGTTCTAAGTATTGAGATGTAATTGTTGAGTTGTAAGTAAATAAAAGTGTGATGATCATCATTTTTAGAGCATTGTCCCAAGTGAGGAAAGGACGATGAAGACTATGATTCCCCCACAAGTCGGGATGAGACTCCGGACGAAAAAAGAGGCCATAAAAAAGAGAGGCCCAAATAAAAAAATACGAGAGAAAAAGAGAGAAGGGACAATGCTACTATCATTTTACCACACTTGTGCTTCAAAGTAGCACCATGATCATGATAGAGAGTCTCCTATGTTGTCACTTTCATATACTAGTGGGAATCTTTCATTATAGAACTTGGCTTGTATATTCCAATGATGGGCTTCCTCAAAATACCCTAGGTCTTCATGAGAAAGCGAGTTGGATGCACACCCACTATTTTCTTTTTGTTGAGCTTTCATACATTTATAGCTCTAGTGCATCCGTTGCATGGCAATCCCTACTCACTCACATTGATATCTATTGATAGGCATCTCCAAAGCCCATTGATACGCCTAGTTGGTGTGAGACTATCTTCTCCCTTTTTGTCTTCTCCACAACCACCATTCTATTCCACCTATAGTGCTATGTCCATGACTAACGCTCATGTATTGCGTGAAGATCGAAAATGTTTGAGAACATCAAAAGTATGAAACAATTGCTTGGCTTGTCATCATGGTTGTGCATGATTTAAATACTTTGTGTGGTGAAGATAGATCATAGCCAGACTATATGATTTTGTAGGGATAGCTTTCTTTGGCCATGTTATTTTGAGAAGACATGATTGCTTAGTTAGTATGCTAGAAGTATTATTATTTTTATGTCAATATTAAACTTTTATCTTGAATCTTATGGATCTGAACATTCATTCCACAATAAAGAGAATTACTTAGCGAAATATGTTAGGTAGCATTCCACATCAAAAATTCTGTTTTTATCATTTACCTACTCAAGGACGAGCAAGAATTAAGCTTGGGGATGCTGATACGTCTCCAACGTATCTATAATTTTTGATTGTTCCATGCGATTATATTATCAACCTTGGATGTTTTATACGCATTAATATGATATTTTATATGATTTTTGGGACTAACCTATTAACCTAGAGCCCAGTGCCAGATTATGTTTTTCCTTGTTTTAGAGTATCGCAGAAAAGGAAATCAAACGGAGTGCAATTGACCTGAAACTTCACGAAACTTATTTTTGGAACGGAAGCAATCCAGAAGACTTGGGGTGTACGTAAGGGAAGCAACGAGGAAGGCACGAGGCAGGGGGGCGCGCCCACCCCGCCTGGGCGCGCCCTCCACCCTCGTGGGCCCCTCGTGGCCCCCCTGACGTATTTCTTCCTCCTATATATACCAATATACCCTAAAACCATCGGGGAGCACAATAGATTGGGAGTTCCGCCGCCAGAAGCCTCCGTAGCCACCGAAAACCAATCTAGACCCGTTCCGGCACCCTGCCGGAGGGAGGAATGCCTCTCCGGTGGCCATCTTCATCATCCCAGCGCTCTCCATGACGAGGAGGGAGTAGTTCTCCCTCGGGGCTGAGGGTATGTACCAGTAGCTATGTGTTTGATCTCTCTCCCTCTCGTGTTCTTGAGGTGGTACGATCTTGATGTACCGCAAGCTTTGCTATTATAGTTGGATCTTCTAATGTTTCTCCCCCTCTACCCTTTTGTAATGGATTGAGTTTTCCCTGTGAAGTTATCTTATCGGATTGAGTCTTTAAGGATTTGAGAACACTTGATGTATGTCTTGCGTGGAATACCCGTGGTGACAGTGGGGTATTCCATTGATCCACATGATGTAAGTTTTGGTGATCAACTTGCGGGTTCTGCCCATGAACCTATGCATAGGGGTTGTCACACGTTTTCGTCTTGACTCTCCGGTAGAATCTTTGGGGCAATCTTTGAAGTTCTTTGTGTTGGTTTGAATAGATGAATCTGAGATTGTGTGATGCATATCGTATAATCATACCCACGGATACTTGAGGTGACATTGGAGTATCTAGGTGACATTAGGATTTTGGTTGATTTGTGTCTTAAGGTGTTATTCTAGTACGAACTCTAGGATAGATTGAACGGAAAGAATAGCTTCGTGTTATTTTACTACGGACTCTTGAATAGATCGATCAGAAAGGATAACTTTGAGGTGGTTTCGTACCCTACCATAATCTCTTCGTTTGTTCTCCACTATTAGTGACTTTGGAGTGACTCTTTGTTGCATGTTGAGGGATAGTTATGTGATCCAACTATGTTATTATTGTTGAGAGGACTTGCACTAGTGAAAGTATGAACCCTAGGCCTTGTTTCAATGCATTGCAATACCGGTTGTGCTCACTTTTATCATTAGTTACCTTGCTGTTTTTATATTTTTAGATTACGAAAACATATATCTACCATCCATATTGCACTTGTATCACCATCTCTTCGCCGAACTAGTGCACCTATACAATTTACCATTGTATTGGGTGTGTTGGGGACACAAGAGACTCTATTATTTGGTTGCAGGGTTGTTTGAGAGAAACCATCTTCATCCTACGCCTCCCACGGATTGATAAACCTTAGGTCATCCACTTGAGGGAAATTTGATACTGTCCTACAAACCTCTGCACTTGGAGGCCCAACAACGTCTCCAAGAAGAAGGTTGTGTAGTAGACATCAATGGCATTTGCAACTGACAGCTAAATGTCGGACAATTAAACCATACTATACATCGAACAATCTCACATTTTATTTGAATTTGTGATAATGTGTGGCATTTGCAGCTTACAACTAATTATCGAACAATCTAAACAATACTATATATCGAACATTCTCACATTTTATTTGGATTTGTGGTAATGTGTGGTGTTTGCAACTCACATCTAAATACTTGTAGGCGTAGGGGGCGGGGCACCATACATAATGTGATAAACACATTATACATATGAGACATGGTTTAGATTATGAAGATCTAGCTAGAGCTTGAAATATACTATGATTTGAAATCAACATAAAGTGGATTCAAAAAATTGAGTTCGAGTTCATATAGTACACATAGTTCATATGAGGCTAATCATGTGGTGTGCTGTGAAGATAATACACAAACGATGGTTTAACTTGACAATAATGATGATTGTAGATCTTATTAAAACAGAGAAATGAATTCAAATGCTTTGATTTCACAAAAATCATTATTGTAGATCTTATTCAAATAGAGAAACAAATTCAGATTTAGTTCATATTGAAGCGGTAGTATATACGTTTGGAATGCACTAAAACGTTCATTTGAGTAGTAGGTTGCATGCATTATACACGTAGCGAAATATTTTAATTGAACATAACATGAATTCAAAGTTTTGAATGACATTTTTAGTGCGAATTGATTTGGTACAGTACATGTTAGGCTTGTCCGGAAATTTCAACCCGTGCCTTGTTAGCCTGAAATATTTAAGATATATCTTTGTCTCGTTGTGCTCCAACAACACCCTCCATCTCAACCCGCGCCTTGCTATTCCAAAATTAGAACGCGCGCGAAAACTCCCACCTCCTGTGAAATCCCGACACGCGAAATGCCCGTGATACCTCTGAACCGAAAGAACCGCCTCAAATCGATGGGGGTACTTTCGTAACTTACCCCATATTTCGGACAAGCGCGTCCCTAAGCCGTGGTTCCCCACTCTCATCCCATCTGCCCACCCATTCGTACACCAAGGTCGGGAAAACCCGCGAAGCCCCACACCCTCCTCCGTCCGCCACCAGTCGGAGCCTCTTCCCCGACGACATCGTCCACAGCAACACCTCAACATCCCTCATCCACCGTACCGGATGAGGATCCGTCATCGATCTGGTCGTCCCGCCAGATCGGCCACCCCATCCTCCTCCTCCAAGGAGCTGCCCCGATGTTCCCCTCGTCTTTCTCGCCACCTCCATTCCCACACTGCCGTATTCACCTGCACCACTGGAAGAGCATCATCATCACCGTTTCCTCGGATGAAGCTATGGCCTAATCGGCTCCACCAAAGAGGTTGTACACTAATCGCCGCATTTTCTTCTTGATTCGATCTCACAGTGCTGCCGGCGCTCGGTCCCGAGCCGACACGGCGTGGCTCCATCCACGGCGGCGTCGTCGGCCACTTCCTCCACGGCGTCGCTCCCTCGGCAGGGACGTCCACATCAGTAGGAGCTACTGCTGCTTTAGCTCTCGCTCACGCTGCTGCTCTGCTCTTGCTCTCAGTCCCCTGCCTTGTCTGCTCTTGCTCTTGCTCGCGCTGCTGCTCTTGCTCTTGCTCTTGCTCTTGCTTGCGATGCTGCTCCGATTTAGCTACACTTCAGTCGACTGAATCGACTTTTGGGTCAGTCGATTTTCAGGGGGGGCTCGCCGAAGTTAAGGAAGAACCAGCCGCAGCGGGGAGGGGGGCTCACCGGAGAGGTACCCCACTATCTATCTTAGGGTTCAGGGTGGGGGCGGTGGTCACCGGTGGTGGTGGGGCGGTGGCATGGGGATCACCGGAGAAAAAGCTCGGCATGGGGGGGCCTAGAGGGATGGCTGGGGCAGCGGCGGACCAGCGGTGGGGAGTGTTTTCGGGGCGGGCAGGGTGGCGCACCGTCGGCCGTGGGCGACGGGGGTGGGGGGGGGAGGCTGTTTGGCCGGTGGTGGCTGGCAGCTCAGGGGGGTGGAGGTTGAAGATGAACTGCAGGCCCTTGATTTCGTATCCAACGGCTGCAAAATCGACAGACCAGAGATGAAAAAGGTCAGTCGACTGACATGTAGCCTCACCTCTAGTGCGTTCAGTTTCGACAGTTAAATTCTGTTTCGATAGCAAAATTCAGTTTCGACTGTGAAGTTCAGTTTCGATAGTTAAATTCAGTTTCGACAGTTAAGTTCAGAGATGAGCGGCTGATGTATTTTACATCTAGCACTTTGTGGTTATGTATTTTACGTCATCTATTGGAGATGCTATTAGAATTCCACTCAGGTTAACATTGTCTCTCTTGTCCTGCTTCAGCCTCGGCATCGTACAACTCACCGGAGCTGCTCCAACGACGAAACCCTCCATCACAGTGGAGCAGTACCTCGGGCTCCATCTCCAGACGCCTAAGATCTTCTTCCCCTCCTCCGACAGCCAAGTCATCCGGAGCAACCTCACCGGCCAACCCAATCATGTTGAGATTGACATGGCTTCGCCAAAGAGGTTGTACACTTGTTGCATCTCTTTTTTACTCTACATGTTATATATGTATTGTCCACTGAGCACACGGAGTAACGGGAAATACGATTATTTTATCCTACTATATGACAAGCAGTGAGGTACCAGGCAACTTAGCTATCCGTGATGGACTCTCCTGAACGCCATCATTATTTATCTCTGCGCGTTTGAGTTATGCATTTGTCGATGGCCCTGGGAGCTGAGCTAGTAGGGCAGTGGCCTGGGTCCAAAGTAATTGAAGTAGCACAAAAACAATTTTTTAGTGTAGGCCTTTCCTTGCTCAAGCCTACCTACTAGAATCGCCAATGCTTGAAAGGAAAAGTGAATGAAAAACATAGGAATTGGAAAGTTTCATATGGTTCTACTTTTCATGAATGGAGCAAAGGAAACAATAGGATTTGTTCCTTTAGTGTCTTGTTGAAAGAAAAAGCGTAGGAATTTTAATTTCCACTTGTCCTCCTTTTCAAATTCCTATTCATGAAGCACAATACTAAGAGATAGAGCATAATAGCATTATAACCGTACATTTTCTCGTGGTTTGACTTAATCTCACCATGCTTCTTTGCATCCTGTGTTCTTCCAATTCTTGTGAACCAAACACCCAGATTGGCAGAAATCCTTTGTTTTTAAATTCTCTATTTTGCATGTGCATTCCTATCCTATTCCTTTCTATTTCCTATCCCTGCATTGTTAGAATCCTCAAATTCAAACAAGCCCTTAAACAATTACTTCTGTTACTGATATGTGTCAAAGAAAACCTTGTGTGGTTTGTCCTGCTCCTGCGGTGCTGTGTTCCACCCCAGCTCAGCTGCTCCAACGACGGAAGGGTTCACCACAGCAGGGATCCGCTCTCCAGACTGTCTTTCGCCGCCTCATATCTTCTTCCCCACCGCCGGCAGCCACGACAACTGCATTACCATCATCAACTAAGCAGATGACCTTGAGGACTACATGAGTCCGCAAGAGAGGTCGCACTCTTCCGTGTCTGCTTACGTTATGCATCGCTTAATATGATGACATGCTACTTTATCGTCGTGTTCACCTATTAGACTCTGAGTCAGGTCCAAATTTATGATGAAACTTGAGTTTTTAAATGGTTGTGGGTTACATATTGGGGCAGCAATCAGTACTATCTATCTACTATCTGGTTAATCTTGGGTGTCTACTATGAGTTTCATGTTGGGTGCAAACAAACATTAAAGGAGCCATTATCTGTACTTTTTAACTAAAGCTATTATCTGCACGCTATCATCGGTTTTGGGTGTATCCATAGTTTGCTACCATCACTCTGGATTTGTGCATGCACTCCTTACATAATCTCACTATGTTTTATTCCTATGCATGTCAGTTATTGTACACAATGGAACTGAACATGTAGAGCAAAAGAGACGATCCTTGTGTGGCAATAAAATTTCATGCAGACGTCGCTCCATGGTGGGCGCAAAGGCAGCCCCCCTCCACCCATTTCGGATAGTAATCAAGAGGAAGATAACTGTTCTGAGGGGGATTCAGAAGCAGAAGACCACTCCTATTTACCCCATGAGGTCATCGCTCTAACTTGGCATGCTGATGTTGGTAATATCATGCATATGGTGCCTTGCATTGCTTACTGTATACATCCAAGATGTCATCTGCTTAGTTTAGACATGGTTTGTGTCAATGCCATCTGTTTAGTTTCTTTATCGTATATGTGAATCATGCAATGCCATCTTGTTTAGCCAGGCATCATATACGTGAATTTTGCAATGCCACCCTGGTTAGCCAGTCATCTTATATGTGAATTATATCATGACATCATTTTTTATTACGTGTTAAATTTGTCAATAATTATAGTACATTCAATTACTCTTCATGTGCATCATCCATTCGACACGGTCATGGAAAAATCTAGAGTCAAAACAAGGTCTTCAGAGCAGACAATGCTATCTGACGAAGCGCATGTCTTGCTGGTTACAGATAGCTCCTCGGAGGAGGATTCAGAGATAGATGACCAGTCCTATTGACCCCCGAGGTGCATGCTCTAACTTGGCAGGTTATGTTGCTCATATCGTGTGTATGGTATCTTGCATTGCTATGTCATTTGCTTAGTTTAGACACGCTTTGTGTGAATGCCACCTGTTTAGTGTCTAATTACCATATATGTGAATTATGCAGTCCCATCTTGTTGCAAGACATTATATATGTGAATTATGCAATGCTATCTTGTTGCAAGGCATTATATATGTGAATTATGCAATGCTATGCTGTTTAGCCAAGCGTCATATATGTGAATTATATCATGCCGTCCTTTTTTTGTATCTCTCATTGCTTTTGTTGACAATGTTTGTATACTCAACTGCTCTTCCTGTGCATCAGCCATTTGAATTGGTGATGGAGAAATCTGGAGTGAAAATAAGGTCTTCAGAGCAGACAATGCTACCTGCTGAAGCAGATATCTTGCTGGTTGCAGATAGCTCTTCAGAGGAGGATTCAGAGGCAGATGACCAGTCCTATTATCCCCCTGAGGTGTATGCTCAAACTTGGCAGAGTTATATTACTCATATCATGCATTTGATGTATTGCAATGCTTAGTTTTTACATCATATACATGATATTGAATGCCATCTCCTTAGTTGACACATCATATATGCGATTGCCCTCTGCTCACTTCCTTAGTATATAAATCATATATTTGAATTATATCCTGTCATGATGTTTACATAGACAGCATGTATCTGAATTGTGGCATGCCAACCCATTTTCCAAAGACATAATATAGTTATATCATCTCATCCTGTTTACATGGTCATCATATTTTGAATTATGTCCGTGAATTATATCATGCCATCATGTTTCCATCGACGACATGTTTGTGATTTATGGCATGCCAACCACTTTAATAGACACATCGTATAGTTATATCATGTCACCCTATTTACATAATCATCATATTTTGAAGTATGTCATCCTATCCTGTTTAGTTAGCCATCGTACATGTGAAATTGTGTCATGCAATCCTGTTTAATTAGCCATCATATATGTGAAATTATGTCCTGCTATTCTGTTTGGTTAGACCACATTATTGTGAATTATTTCATGCCCTGTTTTCTTCCCTACTATCCATTGCACCTGTCTATATTACAATGTCTGTACATTCAATTCCTTTTCTTGTTTATCAGCCATTTAAATTGGAGGGGGTGATGGCAGTATCTGCGGGAGTAAAAACATGGTCTTCAGAAAAGATCGTGCTACCTGTCGATGTAGATAGAACCACGGTTGTACTTACCCAAGAACCAGCCCCACCACACATAACCCAGACTCACGCAGATTGTACCCCTACCCAGTTGGACAGAGAACCAGCTACACCCCTTCTAACCCCAACCCCAGCAGATAGTAACCCAGTTCCCGTTGACACAACACCGTCTCCACCACAGAGCACCCAAACACGAGCAGTTTGTAAGGCAACAATAGTTCCCAAAGCACGAGGACCACCACTCCGAACCCCAAGTCAACGCTTAAAGCAAAAGAAGAATTGTTCTCAGGTCAGGTTCCGTAGTTATGATTCATACTACCTTGCTCTTGCATCACTGTATTTACTCATACTAACTGATTTCAAATTTGAAGGATGCAATTGAAACTCCAATGGTGCAACAGGTATGTTTTAAACCTGTTTCTTTAACGTGTTTGCTGTTGTAACTTGCTCTATGTTGATTTTAGTTTCAATTGAATAAACAGTTATGTTCTCATGCCATGCACATTACAAGTGTTGTTATTGCCGTGTAGTTTCCCACACTTATATTCTGTCTGTGCTGCTTTGTCTTAAATAGATATGATTCGAACTGTATCTATCTTGATTTGGCAACATAAACTAGAATGATATATACCATATAGTGACCATACTACATAGATATATGTTTGTTTCATGCTGTTATCCTGTCCACCTTACTACTGAACTGGTTTACCAAAATGAGTTTCGTATACTACATTGTAAACCTGTGATGTGTTTGTTTGTTTCTCTTTTAGAACGCGGATAAAATATTGGAGAAGAGTACCCCGTTATGCAATGGTAAAGGAAGTAATGCAGATAAGGTTCAATATAGTGAGACATCCATGTTGGTCTTCAAGAAAGCTGATAAAAACTATATTGAAGACACTGAGACAACCCCAAAGTCCTGTCTTGATGTAGTGTTCGAGTTACTGGCTACTATTGCTGGCACCAGCTCTTCAAACTCGTTGCCTGAATCAGTTCGGCTTCTTGAGTCTCAACTTCAAGTTGAAAGAAATCAATCAGATGTTATGCAATAGGAAGCCGAAGGACTGAGGAAGTCCCTGCAGAATTCAGATGCATACTTTCTGGTGCAACAGCAAGTGCTGGAGGATTTAAGCGCCAAACAAGAGAAAGTTAATAAGCTTGCTAAGCATCTTGCCAGCATTATGGGTACCCAGGATATTGTTTCTTGAGCTCTTCTGAAGTGGTTTTAGTTCTGGACATGTTTTGCTGCGGCATTTATATGCTGCTTTGTTCCCTATATTTGCACTGGTGGCGAACTTTGATGCCCAGTGGATGTAATATGTGTAATAGCCGTGATAGCCTAGTGTAAGTTGCTTGCTAATTTATTTCCTTATTGTCTTGTTTATTTGTTTTCTTGTAGTCAGTGCAGTTCTTTTTCCGTGGTTTGCTAGTGGCCGCAATAACCTATTTTTTAAAACTAGGCCACAATAACCTTGGGCTACATATTTACTGTAGTTAACATGGGCCTCCTATGGGCCATAGAAACAATGGTCCTGCTATGGGGCGTAGAAACAATGGGCCTTATACGGGCCGTAGTCACAATGGGCCTTCTACGGGCCGTATCATCAATGGGCCTTCTCCGGGCTGTATGATCGGTTGGCCAAACATGGGCCAATAACAGACCACATTATGGCCGTCAATGGGCTAGAGTTGAAATCGTCCGTTCATGGGCCGACCATAACGGGCCGTCGTTAATCGTCCGTATTTGATGACGCTATGAAAACGGCCCAACGTATTAACGGGCCACAAACGGGCTGACTGTAACCACAGGCTGAATTTGGACCACAAGCAGAAAATGACAGTAACGGGCCGTAAGTAAACGAATGCAGGAAATGAGCCCAAGAATAAATGGGCCCTGATAAGGCCGAAATATAACATGGGCAGGAAACGGCCCAACGGAATAATGGGCCGTTAATGGGTATAAAGTGATACACTGTTCATTACGGGCTAGTTTCACCACGTGCCGTTAATGGGGGTAAAAAGTGATACACTGTTCATTACAGGCCAGTTTTACCACGGGCCGTTAATGGGCCGAGAGTTACTAAGGGCCTCATATGGGCCGAAAGATGTCATGGGCCATACATGGGCCGAAAGTTAAAACGAGCTGGAATTATATTGGACGGCCCAGATGACGATACTGGGCCTAATTCGGATAGGCCATAAACATGCCCTGGGTTAGCGGGCTGTAAATGGGCTATATGAGAACATGCCGTTAAAAGGCTTGCCGTGGGCTGGCCCGCCACCTTTTGACCAAGTCAAACAGGCCGACCTTTTCATAGGAATGGGCCTCTGTTGGGCCGTGCCACGTGTCGACGTATCATAGGCGCTTTGGGTCCAATGAGTGGATGACATCTGTCCCAACGGTGAGCCGACACGTGTTTGCTCCAGCCAATGATGATTTTACATGTGGAAAATCCCCATTGGTCGGGGCTGTTAACGGGTTATCGGATCCAAAACCGGACCCGATAGCTTAACGGTGTTCCGTTACGGTGGATGCCACGTGTCGGTCACCCTTGACGAAAGCACTTATGTGACGCATGATTTATCGTCATGGAAGTGGACACTACCGTGATGATAATTTTGGTAATGTCATGGAACACTTCTACGACAGCACATGTATGACTATCTTGATTTTGTCATAAAATTTTCATGGATGTATATGCATGACAGAAAACGTGACCTTCTGTGACAAACACGCGTCATCACGGAAGTGCATTTTTTTGTAGTGATGTGTAAAAACTAATGATATCTCGAGAATTTTATCGGAAAAGTGGTATCTTTGGAACAAGTTTTCTCTACTACTGCTCCTTGCAGTGAGCGGTATGCAATGCATGTGTCAGTAGACATGACAGCTTGTCCATGGAAGTTGAACCACGGGGACCATCACGTTGCTACCACTACCACACGCGATTCCCACGACGCCGCTCCAACCCAAGGCACGACGTCCCCCGACGTGCGCCTCATCCCTCTCGGCCCCACCGCTCCTCTGCCTTTGTGTGCATGACATGCAGGCTAGCTGAACTGCGGCGACCATCAAGTTTCTACCATAGCCACAACCGATTGGACGCGGCTTGCCTGCTCCGCTCCTATGCTCCGATCTGTACTCCCGCACCATCAAATTTTCATCCAGCGGCTGTGACACATTTCGTCCCGGGCATCAATCCTCAGCTGGAGTACTTCTATACTATAGGTAGTACCCACCGGCGTGGCCATCTATGCCTCGTAATGCCCCGATGCCGAGCTGTGGCACCCTCGCCACGGCCACACCACCACCGGCAGGTTCATCCCGAACGAGTGAGTCGGGAACCACGCCACCACCATGAGAATGACATGTGCGCCAGCCGCATTTAAGGTCCTCATGTCATTGACTCATAGGCCGGTGCACTAAGCCATCGAAGCTCGGTCCTGTAAGTGCATCTAGTGGCCCTTAGTGATTTTGGTGTATTGAAGACTTATAGGTTAAGTGACTAATGCATTTGTGAGTGTACACAGGACTATAAGTCTATAAGGATTTTGATATTTATAGAGAAAGTTGACCCCTAAAAATGAATGTCTTCAACTAAAGACTCTGGATTTCTGAAGACTCTGAAAGTGAAGCAATTGGTGTGACCATGAAGACTTGATATGCATGCGAGGAACATGAAGCGTGAAGACTTTTGTTTTCATAGTTTCATTTTCTCTTTCTTGAGTCATAGGAAACACCATACTGTTAAGAGGGTCAAGGTAAAACTAAGGAAAAGTTCCAAGTGATGCTCAACTGAAAATCGTACACCTACCAATCCCTTCGAGTGAAGCCATTGGAAATCTCATACAGTTCAGTCAATTTCTTCAGTGATAGAGACGAAGTTCTTCTGGTCTCTGAGGAACTTGTCCTGACTGAGGAGTTAGGAATTCGCCAGTGCGGATTGCCTACAAGTGAGGAACATGATAGCCCTGAGGAATTTGATGCCTCAAATTTCCGACCGTTGCTGTGATACGCGCCAACTGTCCCAAAATATCTACCCACCTAACGGTCATATCATTGAAGGGAATTTATGTCTTATCATGTCGGGCTGCTCCCTAGGCTATAAATAGCTGCCCCCTACAACCACTAGCTGGTTGGTTGCTCCGCAAGAAACTGACACTTGTCACTGAGAGCATCCCATCCTCCGAGGACTTTGAGCGAAAATCATCAACTGAGGAAAAACCCAAAACCCCAAACCAAACATCTACAAACCCAAAGTGATTGAGCATGACTGAAGAGATTGTTCCTGTGTGGAACCGACACTTGTTACCTTTGAGGACTGTGCATCCTCCAGACGGTTAGGCGTCATGGTTTAGAGCATCCAAGAGGAATTGTAGATCGCCGAGTGACCGAGTCTGTGAAGGTTTGGAAGTCACCTAAAGACTTACCACGAGTGATTGGACGAGGTCTGTGTGACCTTAGTTCAAGGAGAATACAGTGAGGACTGTGTGTCCGGGACTATGTGTCCTTAGGTTTAAATACCTAGTCGCTCTGACCAGACGTACAACAGTTGGAACTGGTCTACCAAATCATTGTCTTCACCGATCTTGCTAGTTCTATTTACTCAACCCTTTCATTTCTTCATTGCTGTGTTGTGTACCTGTTCATATCTATTTGAAGACTTTGACTGAAGACATTCTCAATTTACTTAGTTCAATTTCTTCAGTCTGTTTGTCTGCATTCTATTTTATCCCGTGCTTACGCTTTCTGTACTCTGTGTTTTGTTTCCAATTCATCATGATGTCCATGTTTATGTTTTGTCATGTCTACATCTGAGTACTTATTCCACTGCAAGTAGTTCTTCGCTTAGGAATTTCCTCACCCTGAAATTCCTTAGTGAAGAATTCATAAAAATCGCCTATTCACCCTCCCCTCTAGTCGACTTAACGCACTTTCAATTGGTATCAGGGCAAGGTACTCCCTTGTTCTGTGTGATTTTGGTTTACCCGCGTGGAGTTTTAGTTATGTCAACCGCAGGTATGATCAAGGTCTCTGCTGGGTGTCGTACCTTCGATGGAACGGACTACCCCTACTGGAAGAATAAGATGTGCATGCATCTTAAGGCAATTGACAACGATCTCTCGTACATTGTGGAAAATGGCGTTCCCTCTATCACTCCTACCATCAACGCTGCTGATGTGAAGAGATTCAAGCAACTCGACTCTCAAGCGAAGAACATCATATATGGCCATCTGAGCAAAGGGCAGTATGACAGAGTGAGTGCTTTGGAGACAGCAAAGCTTATCTGGGACATGCTGTCCAAGGTCAATGAAGGTGTCTCAACACGACATGACTCTTGAGTTGACGTTCTTCGCAATCTCTTCAACCGCTTCAAAAGACTCGACAATGAAAATGTTTAGCAAACCTTCGATCGCCTCACTACCATTTCTAATGAGCTTCAAGCACTTGGTGCCTCTGACATCACCGACCACGAGGTGGTGAAGAAATTTCTTTCATCGCTTGATTCCTCATTTGACACCTTTGCACCGATGATACAAGAACGTGGAGACTACAAGTCACTTGATCCCGCTGATATCCTCGTGAGGCTAAACACTCATGAGTTCCATCTTGCTAAGAAGAGAGATCTCTATGGACCAAGCAATGGCAGATCACGAGCTCTGAAGGCCAAGGCCGTGTCTGAATCTGAAGGTGAGGATTCTGGTAGCAGCCTTGGTGATCCTGAAGAACTGAGCCAGGAGCTAGCAATGCTCATGAGGAAATTCTAGAAGTTCTCAAGACGTGGTCATTTTGGAAAATCCTCAAGAAGTGATGACTTAAGATCAGATTCCTCATCCCGTGATTACAAGAAGAGGCTTTGCCACAAATGCAAGAAACCCGGTCACTACATTCAAGGTTGTCCTCAGTGGGAAAATGAATAAAAGAAGAAGAAGTGCAAGGACTAAAGTTCTGATGATTCAAAGAAGAATAAATCTTCAAAGTCCTCTTCATCAAAACCTTTAAGGTCTTCATCTCACAAGAAGAGCAGCTCCAAGAAGGCTCGGGCATTCATTGGCAAGGAAATGGACTCTGAGGCTCAATCTGAGGAAAATGAGGAAGAGGAGGAATCTGAGGAGTCAGACTCTGGTGTGGCGAGCCTAGCCCTTGCTATCGCGTTCGTCAGCAAGTCCATCTTCAACTCTGAGGAAAAGGACCTCCCCAACACCACTGACAACATCGATAATGACTATGCTCCCACCTATTGCTTCATGGAAAAAGGTGCAAAGGTACTCAAATATCCCTCCTCTGAATCAAGTGAGGATGAATCTGATGAAAACCTCAAGCCTAGTTATTCTAAACTTGGTAAGGTTGTTGTGAAACAACAAAAGGCTCTTGAAAAAGTTCAAAATATGCTAGACAAAAGCGATGATATGTTGGGTGATGAAATGGATTGCACTAAAACTTTGACTGAAAATCTTCAGAGACTTTAGACTAAGTTTGATAATCTTCAGAGTCATCATAATACTCTGTTATCTGATCATGAGAAGCTTTCTTATGAATTTCTTTAAAGAAAGCAAGATCTTGAAAAGTTAAGAGTGAGTTATGAAGATCTTCAGAAGGAGCGTGATCCATTACTTGCTCAACAAATCAACGCTACTCAGGAAGAATTTATTCCTCCATGTTTGAAGTGCATTGAACGTGAATCTGCTAATTCTTCACCTGAAAGTTCAAATGCTTCTATTGGTGCAAAATTTTCAACTGTCTCTGCTATCACTAATTCCTCATCTGAGGATCCTGCTAGTATCACTGACCATGCAGGGCTGAAGGAATTGTATGTGACAGGCATGTACAAAAGCCTCAAAGGGCATCATGCTCTTTGTGATGTGCTTAAGAAGCAGATCCTCAACAGGAACCCTAGGAAAGAGGGTATTTCCTTTGAGAGGAAACTCAATGCTGATGGGACCTACTGGAAACCTGAGCAGTATCCCCAAACCTTATGGGTTGCTGCAAAGGGACCTTTAGTGGATCCATCTACTTTATCTGGCTTTACATGTGAATCTTCATATTCTTACAATGAGTCATTTGGCTCCAATTATGAACTGTTCAAAAATCAGAATGGTGAAGTATTTGCTAGATATGTTGGCACTAACTACAGGAACGGTCCTCCTCTGAAGAAAATCTGGGTTCCCAAAAGGTGCCTTGAAAGTCTTCACGTGAATGTCATCATGACACCACGTGTGAAGAATAGGAACCCCAAATCAAATTCTTCATATGGACCAAAGTCTTCATATGGATCCAAGTCCTCATAGGGACCACATTCCTCACATGGATCAAAGTCCTCATATGAACATCATCGTGCTAACACCTCTATTTTGCAAGGAAAGGCTAAGGATTATGGATATGTGCATTATTCTTCAAATCATTATGTACATAAATCCTCGAAGAATTTCTCTGCTTACTCATATGCTTACCCTGACCCCTCTTATGTGAAACGAAGTGGATTGACATCTATGCCACCTTTCTCTTATGGAGCTCACAGAGTGATGAACTCTTTGCCACCCCTTTAGATGTGGGTGGTGAAGAAAAAGAACTAACTTCTTATGCAGGGTCAGGTCTCCAGACGAACCTAAACGTCTGAAGAATTTGCTAAAGACCTGAATATGCTTGAAAGGACACAAGCTAATCATGAAGAAATGAATTTTTTCATTTCTCACGTCCTCACATTACTTTACCTGCTCTATCACTTGATGAAACTGATCTGATGAATTTGATGTCATATTCTTCACTAATGAAGTATATGAGTTCGTAAGCTACACAAATTCATCTGCAGGATGATCAACCCAAAGCCACTGAGTGGGTCCTTGATAGTGGATGTACAAATCACATGACTGGTGACAGGAGCTTGTTGATGGACACTGCTTTATCTCCATCGCATCTGAAGCATATCACCTACGCTGACAAAGGCAAAATCAAGGTATTGGGTCTAGGTAAGGTTGCAATCTCAAAGGATTGACACATGGACAAAGTCATGCTTGTCGAGTCCTTAGGGTTCAACCTCATGTCTGTCTCAATGCTTTGTGATCTTGATATGGTTGTTGTATTTGGCAAGTATCGTTGTGTTGTGATCATGGAAGCTGACAATTCCAAAGTCTTCGAAGGCTTTAGGAGAGGAGATTTGTATATTGTTGATTTCTCTACATGACCACAATCTGCTACATGTCTACTTCCAAAAGCTTCAGAAGGTTGGCTATGGCATCGATGACTTGGTCACGATGGCATGAGGAATTTGCACACGCTCGCGAAGAAGAAGGAAGCCATTGGCTTCAAGGGTGTAAAATTCCTCAAGGACCATTTGTGTGGAGCTTGTGAAGCTGGAAAGATGACCAAGGCCAAGCATCCCTCAAAGACCATCATGACTACCACTCGTCCATTTGAATTGCTTCACATGGATCTCTTTGGCCCTACTCATTATGCCACATTCACAAATGCTTTGTCATTGTTGATGATTATTCTCGTTATACATGGGTGCACATCATCACTTACAAAACTGAAGTGCAGGAAGACTTCAAATGGTTTTCCTCGAGGGCTTCAACCAACTTTGGTGTGAAGATCAAGCACATCAGAAGTGACAATGGAATTGAGTTCAAGAACACTAGTCTTGATGACTATCTTGATGAACTTGGTATTACTCATGAGTTATCTGCTCCTTATACCCCTTAGTAGAATGCCCGGTCATTATTCGATCCCGTAATCATACATGATGCCGCGAACGAACGGGTGGAGGGGAAACCCCAGCCTGCGGACAAAATGAGGGAGGAATACAACCCTCTCTTGGGGTTCCGGAGTGGGGACGATCAGTCCTGCCGTCGGGAGACGGTGGCCGATTTTTTCGGCCAGATACCCGGCCTCCCGAAGCTTTTTGATATGCTTCTCCTGTATGGTAGGGGCCATCCACTTGCCTCTTGCTCCGGATCCGGACATTCTCGGAAGGCCTTTGTGGGCGGAGAAGACGAACGCTCGGGCGCTGGAGCTCGGGCGAGGGGGAATGGATCAGGAAGAATAAGGCGTGGGTGAAAAGGAGGAGTCCTTGTCCCCTTATAAAGGCAGCAGGGATTCTGCGCCTCCCCACTTGCCTGGTAAATTTGCTTATTCCCCAAGCGCCGTGATTGATGGCGCGGTTGGGTTACCCACACTCGTATTGATGAGAATCCCATGATAAGGGGACACGATCTCTCCTTCGACAAGACGTGCCAATAAAACCGCCTCGCAATATATGCAGTAGCTGGTTGAGAAAAACGGTTCGAATAATGACCGGGCCATGGCGTGATGTCACGTTATGAAAAGTTGTCAGCTGATTAGATTTGTGGAAATATTGTACTCTCTACGGTGGTATGTGGAATTTGTTTTGCAGAGCCGGACACTATCCTTGTGTTCAAAATCTTTTATGGAGTATTCAGAGGAGGAACCCGCCTTGCAATGCCGAAGACAATCTGTGCGCTGGACTCATCGTCATTAAATCCTGGTTCAGGGGCTACTGAGGGAGTCCTAGATTAGGGGGTCCTCGGACAGTCAGACTATATCCTTTGGCCGGACTGTTGGACTATGAAGACACAAGATTGAAGTCTTCGTCCCGTGTCCGTGTGGGACTCTCCTTTGCATGGAAGGCAAGCTTGACAATTCGGATATGTAGATCTCCTCCCTTGTAACCGACTCTGTGTAACCCTAGCCCCCTCCGCTGTCTATATAAACTGGAGGGTTTAGTCCGTAGGACAAGAACAATCATAATCATAGGCTAGCTTCTAGGGTTTAGCCTCTACGATCTCGTGGTAGATCGACTCTTGTAATACTCATATCATCAAGATCAATCAAGCAGAAAGTAGGGTATTACCTCCATCGAGAGGGCCCGAACCTGGGTAAACATTGTGTCCCCGCCTCCTGTTACCATCCGCCTTAGACGCATAGTTCGGGACCCCCTACGCGAGATCCGTCGATTTTGACACCGACAAGCATCCCATCCTCCAAGGACTTTGAGCGAAAATCATCAAGTGAGGAAAAACCCAAAACCCCAAACCAAACACCTACAAAACAAAAGTGATTGAGCATCACTGAAGAGATTGTTCCTGTGTGGAACCAACGCTTGATACCTTTGAGGACTGTGCATCCTCCAGACGGTTAGGCGTCATGGTCTAGAGCATCCAAGAGGAATTGTGGATCGCTGAGTGACCGAGTCTGTGAAGTTTTGGAAGTCACATGAATACTTACCACGAGTGATTGGACGAGGTCTGTGTGACCTTAGTTCAAGGAGAATACAGTGAGGACTGTGTGTCCTCAGGTTTAAATACCTAGCCGCTCTAACTAGACGTACAACTGTCACATCAGTTGGAACTAGTCTACCAAATCATAGTCTTCACCGAGCTTACCGGTTCTATTTCCTCAACCCTTTCATTTCTTCATTACTGTGTTGTGTACCTATTCATATCTGTTTGAAGACTTTGACTGAATACATTCTCAATTTCCCCAGTTCAATTTCTTCAGTCTGTTTGTCTTCATTCTGTTTTATCCTGTGCGTACGCTTTCTGTACTCTGTGTTTTGTTTCCAATTCATCATGATGTCCATGTTTATGTTATGTCATGTCTGCATCTGAGTACTTATTCCGCTACAAGTAGTTCTTCGCTTAGGAATTTCCTCACCCTGAAATTCCTCAGTGAAGAATTCATAAAAATCGCCTATTCACCCTCCTCTAGTCGACTTAACGCACTTTCAGGTCCCGTGGGCCCCGAGAGGGAAATGTAACTCCTGCGGTAGGCCTTGTGGTGCTCCCGCAGTACGAACTCGTGCCAAACCCGGAATTTGTTTCTTACTACTGCCAATGTGCTGGACCGTGCGTTGCAATGGATGCAAACTATATCTATTTAGTGGAGTGCACTCTAAACACATTACCTATTTATTTTTCTCTAGCCTTTCCTAGCCATGCAACCAAGCCACATAATCTTCATGGGTGCCCCCCACATCATATTATTCATACTACATCGACTGAAAAAAAGACAAATCACCCAAAACAAGATCTTCCTGTTTTTTGTTCCTACGATGTTGTGTCGTGCACGTACCTAGTTGTATAGTGGTAGTACTAGTTGTAGTTCAAGCTTCATACTAGTAGGAGTAGTAGTACGGAATGCTCCTACTCTATCAATGAGCCCCATCTGACACCAAATTTCTTGGCTTCTGTGCTACAACTAGATCTTCTCCTCCTTGTTGCTGTTTTCCAACGCGGCGAGTGGGGTGCGGTTTGCCAATAGTCGGTTTGCTCAACTGTGGTCCCACATGAAAGTGAAAATGCTAGGCAACACGCCTTCCCTAGCTATGTGGCGTGTCGGATGGGCCATGGAGTACTCCCAATTCCCGGGCGTGTGGCGGTGCGATGCAAACGCGGTAGGCCTTTTCCTTTTATTAGCAATGTGCCCGTGCGTTGCGACGGATCCAAAGTAGTAGAATAGTAGTACTTGTTCACAAACTTGAAAGAAAACACTCTTGTTTTGATATACATATATACCACTAAAAATATATTACTTTTCACTCAAAATATATTTCTCTGGCTGTTTTGACGAGGTGAGGGAGGGATGTGGTTGCTTTCAAGACAATAAGGGGTTTTCTGTAAATTGGAGCAGAGAAGTGGGCTATTGTTTCAAAAATGCCACAACTTATCTCACAGCCGTTAGATGCATATCTAATGGCCAGAAATGACGGATGGCAGACACACCACCATCACCAACTGAGTCTTTTATAGGAGTAGGAGTAGAGAAACATGTATAAATTGTAACATTTGGTTCTGCTCCTTGGCACGATCGAGAGATAGAAATAATGATTGGAAACGCTAGGGCGGGGCTTTTATCGCTAGATAAGCAGGGTAGTAGCAAGGTTGGCGTATCGTCGGTTTGGTCACATGTGGTCCGACATGTTCTAGTGTTTCTAGCAAGATGCCCGTGCGTTGCACGAACTTGATGGAAAAAGTAAGCACAACTTATAAATTGTCAGATGGAGTACTAGTTACAGTTATGCATATAATTAAGCAAATGGATCGCACATGTCTGTATTGACTGGAACGAGAATGCAATGGCACAATAAGAATTAAGGCCACGATGATGCAGTCACAGTGGTAGTTACAGGAGGCAAGAACAAAGATGCATCCATCAACGTACGACCTCCTCCTCCTCAACTCAGTGCGAGGGGTCACCGACCGGCAGCTAAGGAGCGACGACTTTTGTGGCGAGGTCAAGGTGTTTGTCAGCAAAGGCATCCAAGGCTTCCAGCTGGTTGAGGAAGGCCAACATCGTAGTGTCCTCACTGGCCTCGTAGATACCTATGTACACGATTAGCTCGTACACGTGGATGTGTAGGTCGACGAATTCTTGCAGGGCGAGGCGCCTCGCGGCGAGTGCGACCTCCAGGTGGACATTCTTTGTGGCGTCGGTGGGCAGTCGCAAGGCCACCAGTGCTTGAAAGAGTTTCTGACCATGGAGGCCGATTAAGGTGGTAGGCAATGAGGAGCCCGAGAGCGCGGGCTGGAGGAGTACGGTGATATCGTCCGCGAGCTTCTTCACGATGGAGAACTTTTTGGTGGTGGCAACGATAATCTGGTCCAACTGAGAGTCATAGCTGGCGTCGACGATGCTCATCCACCAGCCAGCCGCCAACACCGTCTGGAGACGATCCTCGACACCATGCCGCATGCCGGCATCGTGGATCATCTAGCACAGCCGCTCGCGCGCATCGCCGCCATGGGTATGGAGTGAGGGCTTTTGCGCTTAGTGTAAGTGCTTAGGCAAATGCTTAGGTGCATATGATGTGCTAGATGCATTGGAATGGAGGGGCGCCTTTATATGAGTGCAAACTGTGTTGCATTCACATTGTGCTGCCTCTTTTCCCGTTCCTCCTCCCATTACTTCCCTCATGCATTCACGATGCTAATTGAAGGAGGATGCATCATTGGCCGTTCAACATTTTGGGAACCACTACCCTCTCCCTCGTGTGCATTAAAGCCGTATCGGGAACTGCGCTGCCCACTGTCAAATCGAATAGTACTGCGCCACCCGCAGCACGCCTGGCTGAACACGCCACCTCGCCTCCATCAAACGCCTCCATTTAACCCGCATGCAAACCGAGAAACCTACTCCGGCAACACATCCGTTCATGAGCGGGCCGGAATTAAATGCAATGCCGGCTGAGCTCCTCCCGTCCGCCCTTAGTTTAAACGAGGCCAGCCGCTAGCCAAGCTCCTACCATCCGCCCACTATTTAAACAAGGCCAGATAGATAGCGGGCAAGAATCGCACCCCTCCGCCGCTCCCCCATCTCCTCCTTCACCATTTTCTCCACTCTTCCAATGGCTTCTAACACTACAAAAAAAATACACTTCCGTGATGATACATGTTTGTCACAGTAGGTCACATTTTTTGTCATGCATGTACATCCATGACGATTTTATGACAGAATCAAGATAGTCATACCTGTGCTGTCATAGAAGTGTTCCATGACATTACCAAAATTATCATCACGGAAGTGTCCACTTCCATGTCGATAAATTGTGTGTCATAGAAGTGCTTTCCTCAAGGGTGACCGACACATGGCATCGACCGTAATGGGTCGCCGTTAAGCTATCGGGTCCGCTTTTGGATCCGATAACGCTTTAACAACCCGGGCCAATTCGGATTTTCCATGTGTAAAATTCTCATTGGCCGGAGGAAACACATGTTTGCTCACCGTTGGGACAGATGTCATCCACTCATTGGACAGGAGGCGCCTATGATACGTCGACACGTGGAATGACCTAAGAGAGGCCCATTCCGGTGAAAAGGCTGGCCCAGCTAAAGGCCCACCATGTATTTTCAGACACTACTGGGCTGGCCCATTAACATCCTGCCATGTTTTGGGCCAAATTAAGGCCCGTAGTAGATCAGGCCCGTTCACAGCTTGCCGTGTTTTGGGCCAAATTATGACCCATATCGAATCAGGCCCGCTAACATGCCACTATTCTTTTGGGCCCATTCTAAGACATGTTTGTATTTCAGCCTGTTAAATGCCTGTTAACTAGTTCGGCCCGGTAATAGTTCCGGCCTGTTAGCGGCTCATGGTGCATCTGGGACGTTGTCGGCCCGGTTTAACTTTAGGCCCTTTAACGGCCCATGCAGAAACTGGGCTATTTCTTGTCCGATGTAACTTTAGGCCTCTTAACGGCCCATAGTCTTCGTGGATAAATTTCAGCCCAATAGGCCTATCGGCCTATTAATGGCCCGTGAAACAGTTGGGCCTAATTACAGATCGCATTGAATCCGGCCTGCTTACAACCCATCTGATAATGGCCCGTGACACTTTTGGGCCTATGGCCTGCGTGGATACCAGCCTGCTTAAAGCCCATAATTTTATTGGGCCAAACAGGCCCGAGATATATTTTTGCCTGTTAACTGCTCATCCTATTTGGGCCAACATGGGCCTTAGGAAGTTTCACCCTCTATTGGCCCGTGAATCTTTTGGCCCAACACTGGCCCAATCTAGGTCTTAGCATGTTAAAAGCCCATGGTATTCTCTGGCCCAGCTGGCTAGAACTTTACTCGTCCTGTTAAAGGCGGGAAACTACTATAGGTTTAGACCTGCTAACGCCCCAAGATGATTATAGGCCCACGTTTTGGCCCATATGAGTAACGGGCCGGCCTGAAAACCGACAACACTGAGATCCACTGAACCTTCCGGCCTAAATTACAACATACCAACCAAAGAATAAACCTAGACTATACAATAAAGAAATTACGACATATTACATCCACTGGGAATCAAAGTTCGCTACCGGTGATAATAAAGCGCAACGTGACCGCGGATTACATACACTAGGCATGAAAGGTCGCCACTAGTGCATATAAACATGCCGTTAAAAGAATATACAAAACTGAGAGCACTTTAGAAGGCACTAGGCCTGGCTAGGACGGGCTCCACAAGCAGCCGAACAAGCTGATGAGACCTCAGTTGTGTCAACGATAGATGCTCCATCCCTAGCTATATGGCACCATAGTGCGCAAGGCAATCCTCTAACATCTTCTGTGCATCTTTGACTTCAAGTCAGAGCTGAGCCGAAGCAAGCCTCTCCGATTTAAGTTGAGACTGAAGAAGTTGAACTAATTGAGGCATCGACTTCATAGAGGTTGTCTCACACCTACTAGCGAGTAGCTTCGGCTCACTATCTTCATCAAGACAGGACCTTGGCGTCATCTCGCTGTCCTCAATATGATTTGGCTCACTATCTTCCCTAAAGTTTTGCCTGGCATAAGAGATACGACTCTGAAAGAGAAACAAGGAGACACGTAACAGGTTTCACAATTATATAAGAAAATAAATGGATATGTTCTGCATAAGGAACATGTTTTTACAACTACAATTTAAAACTGGTAGTTATTGCAAACATCCAATCAGATGTAAAAAAGCAAAGTAAACAGTAGTGGAGGAAATGATGCCTATCCAACTCTATACTAGAACAAAGTTTGAAGTCTTGAGAAGGATGAACTTACATTACATGTTAACACGGGATGGACAAAGCCCTTCTCCATGTTGATGGAAGGATAATTCAATAAATTCCCCAAAGAAAATTCTTTATAAGTGTTGCCATTATTCTACATTTTGCAAAGAGTAAATATAGATCAAATAATATTGGAAGAAACAGAAATGAAGCTCAGGTGCAGACTGATGATACATAATCAAATAACAATTAATTAAGTACAGGGTTACAAGGCAAAAGGTACTGACAAGAGGAATGCAGACATCAACGTGTGCAGCAGCATTGGCTTTATTCAACATTTTGGTAAGAGTAAATGTAGATATGATAATTTGGAGAAAGTGGAGGGCAGGGCAGATAAGATGCAGAGTAATGCTAGACAATCAACTATCTCGCGATGCAAGTATAGTAATACCACCACCGTCTGTTATTACTTGTCTCTCAAATGGACGTATCTAGCACTATTAAGTTCTAAATACAACCAATTGATCAACAATTAATTCGATACAAAGGGAGTACATGACAACAAGTACTTACATGAGCAATACAATACTTCATAACCATTGTGTTAATTCTACATTTATCTAAGAGTAAATATAGATCTTATAATTTCAAGCAAAGGGAGGATAAAGAAGTGAACATGTACAGTGATGCTACATAATCAAACAACAATGAGTGTAAGTATGCTGACAAAGGGCAAGAGGTACTGACAAGAGCAATGCAGAGCCCAGTATTGTTGTGAGATCCTATGCTCCTTTGAGCAAGGAGATTCATCTGAAATTAGTTTTCATACAAGAGAGAAGGTAAGGCACATGCAGAAATTTAGGAGTTCAAATTTTGAATTGATATCATAGAAAGTACCTGATGCTGGGCTCTCAGCAGTTCTAATAGGGGTTTGGCCAGTGGAGTAGGGGTAAAGTGTGGTACAGTTGGGCCTGTGTTTCCTGTGGCTGCTGATCTATCTGATTTATCATGTATCACTACCTTTTCCAAATACCTAGTTTGTACTCCTTGAGGATCTGCACTCACCCTCTTCCTTTTGGACATCTATTACGAAAGAACAACATTTGACTAGAAAAACATAGTATGACGACACATGGAATAGGTATAGAAAATGGATAGGTATGGCATATACTCATATATGATGCTTAAACTAAGCAGATGGTGTAACAAAGTAGAAGTAATGCAAGATGTCAGATGCAAAATATGTGCGACCAATACAACCTTGCCAAGTTAGAGCAAGCACCTTGATGGGTGAATAAGATAGGCCATCCTCCACCATGCCAAGTTTGTTAGCCTGTGGATTGTTCCGCAATATTCCTCTCATGCACCCATTGTCATATTCATTTTGAGAATGTTCAATACCTGACATGCATGAAAACATAAAAACAAGTGAGATTATCTTTGTAATGCAGAAATGATTCTAATCCAATACTGCCTCCCTGTAAACCCCTTTGTGCTATCTCTGCAATTCTTCCGAGAGATGGCATGCATGCTGTAATTTGGTGTGTGCATTAATATAATGTGGCTTACTACTCAAAATATGAGAGCTCCAGAAGTGATGATACTTCGCAGATGACAGCTTCAACATATAGTAAAGAAGAACAAGTCAACCTGACCTGACAGATTCAAAATATACAAAGGGAGAACAACTCGACCTGACCAGTCGACCGCAAATGTCTCTGCTACTCTTCCCAACAAGGAACATACTTATTAAACAAGAGAAGAGGATCATCTTAAAGAAGAGCAGAAGAGCAAGCAGATTGAAGATATTACAAGTCTTTCTATACAATGTCGGTTGCCCACCCATGATGAACCAGAGCGCATAGAGAAATACTATTCCTTCCGGTCTCTCCATATGTGCCTCGCATGCATTTCCAAACTAAAGTAGAAACATTTAGCCGACCAATTAAACATCTATCAGTTATACTAATATCAGCATAATATCATATTTGAACTTGTACTACTAAGCTTGTTTAGCTTGATGGGTGGAGAAGTGCTATTACGACACGAACCACGTAGGCTGATCATGGTCATCATAAAATGGGAAAACTATAAGAATGATGACTATAGTGTTGACCGTGGCAGTGGGATGGCAGATCTGAAGCTGCAAACCACGCAAAGGGTAGTTAGCAACCGATGTTTGCTTTGAAATAACAACTAAAATTTGGTATGGACAAGAAAGTACAGTCAACAAGTGACAAAGAAATGCAATTATGTTGTCTCTCTATATGTCGCGACATGCATTTGGAAACTCAAGTGGGACCTTTAGCTAACCAATTAAATGTGTCTGTTAACTAATATCAGTATCATATCTGTAGGATCGAAAGTATGTCTAGAGGGGGGGTGATTAGACTACTTGACCAAATAAAAACTTAACCTTTTCCCAATTTTAGTTCTTGGCAGATTTTAGCTATTTTAGGACAAGTCAAGCAATCATCACATAGTTCAAGCAAGCATGCAAAGAGTATATTGGCAGCGGAAAATAAAGCATGAAACTTGAAAGAATATAAAGGGAAGGGTTTGGAGAATTCAAACGCTATTGGAGACACGTATGTTTTTCCCGTGGTTCGGATAGGTGGTGCTATCCTACATCCACGTTGATGGAGACTTCAACCCACGAAGGGTAACGGTTATGCGAGTCCACACAGGGCTCCACCCAAGGGCAACGGTTGCGCGAGTCCACGGAGGGCTCCACCCACGAAGGGTCCACGAAGAAGCAACCACCCACAAAGGGTCCACGAAGAAGCAACCTTGTCTATCCCACCATGGCCAACGCCCACGAAGGACTTGCCTCACTAGCGGTAGATCTTCACGAAGTAGGCGATCTCCTTGCCCTTACAAACTCCTTGGTTCAACTCCACAATCTTGTCGGAGGCTCCCAAGTGACACCTAGCCAATCTAGGAGACACCACTCTCCAAGAAGTAACAAATGGTGTGTAGGTAATGAACTCCTTGCTCTTGTGCTTCAAATGATAGTCTCCCCAACACTCAACTCTCTCTCATAGGATTTGGATTTGGTGGAAAGAAGATTTGAGTGGAAAGCAACTTGGGAAGGCTAGAAGATTCATATGGTAGGAATGGAATGTCTTGATCTCAACACATGAGTAGGTGGTTTTCTCTCAGAACATATGAGTAGGAATGATGTGTGTGTTCTGGTGGCTCTCTCCTCGAATGATAAGGAGGTGGAGGGGTATATATAGCCTCCACACAAAATCCAACCGTTACATAGATTTCCAATCTCGGTGGGACCGAATGAATAATCTCGGTCTGACCGAAGTAGTAAACCTAGTGACCGTTAGGAATTTCGGTGGGACTGACATGCAACTCGGTAGGACCGATTCGGTTAGGGTTTGGGCATAACGTAATCTCGGTGAGACCGATTACACAAACTCGGTGGGACCGAGATTGGTAATTAGCTAACCAAAGAGTTGGTCAGGCAAACTCGGTGGGACCGATTTGCTCTTTCGGTGGACCGAGTGGAACTCGGTGAGACCGAAAAGTTACAAAGGGGAAACACTGAGTTTACATTGCAATCTCGGTGGGACCGATTCGCTCTTTCGGTGGGACCGAAAAGTTACGAAAGGGAAACAGAGAGTTTGCAACCCCATCTCAGTGGGACCGAGATCCTTATCGGTAGGACCGAATTGCTAGGGTTTGGCAGTGGCTAATGACATTTGAAACTCGGTGGCGCCGGATAGGAAAAATCGGTAGGACCGAGTTTGGCTTAGAGTTTAGGTCATATGTGGATATGGGAAAGTAGTTGAGGGTTTTGGAGCATGTCATTAAGCACATGAAGCAAGAGGCTCATTAAGCAACACCTCATCCCTCCTTGATAGTATTGGCTTTTCCTATGGACTCAATGTGATCTTGGATCACTAAAATATGAAAAGAAGAGTCTTGAGCTTTTGAGCTTGAGCCAATCCATTGTCCTTAGCATTTTGAGGGTTCCACTTTCATATCCATGCCATGCTAATCATTGAGCTTTCCTGAAATAATTATCTTGGAATAGCATTAGCTCAATGAGCTATATGTTGTTATGAATTACCAAAACCACCTAGGGATAGTTGCACTTTCAATATCACAATCATATTTGAACAACTAAGCTTTGGAATTTTGAGTGTTGTGTTGTTTAGCTTGAAGGGTGGAGTAATGCTAGTACGATAGAAAGCACCTACGCAGATCATAGTAGAGTAGATAAAAGGGGCAAACCCTAAGTGAGGGAGTCCTGGACTAAGGGGTCCTCGGGTGTCCGATCTATTAGATACGGGACGGACTGATGGGCCGTAAGGTTACAAAGAACGAAGACTCCACCCGTGTCCGGATAGGACTCTCCTTGGCATGGAAGGCAAGCTTGGAAACCAACTATGAAGATTCCTTTCTTTGTAACCGACCTTGTGTAACCCTAGACCCCTCCCATGTGTATATAAACCGCATGGCTAGGTCCGTAGATAGGCCGAATCCTCATAATCATAGCCAGACTAGACCTTTAGCGTATAGTGATTACAATCTCGTGGTAGATCAACTCTTGTAATACTCACATTCATCAAGATCAATCAAGCATGACGTAGAGTATTACCTCCATAGAGAGGGCCCGAACCTGGGTAAACATCATGTCCCCTGTCTCCTGTTACCATCGACCTTAGACGTACAATTCGGGACCCCTTACCCGAGATCTGCCGGTTTTGACACCGACATTGGTGCTTTCATTGAGAGTTCCACTGTGCCATCCCCAAAAGGTTTGATGGACCCTTCAATTGCCAACAACGATGCTGTCCAAGGCAAGACCTTCCTCCCTGGACAGATCTTCGTGTTCGGTGGCTTCGCACTGCGGGCCAACTCGCTTGGCCATCTGGAGCAGATCGATAGCTACGCCCCTGGCCACTAGGTCAGATTTGGGAGATTGAACTACGTTGCGGACATCCGTGGAGACTTGATCTTTGCCGGATTCGAGACCGCGGCAACCACTCCTGGTCACCCCGATGGACATGACCTAAATCTGTCATCGGACCGCATCCAGGAGATAGCTCCTGTAACCGCTCCGGCCTTAGATCCGGAGCATACTACGCCATCCGAGGACCGGAGGCTCAACCTCACCATGGAAGGCACAGACTCCTCGGTGTTGTAGCCGCACATGGACTCAACCTCACACGATATCTGTGTCACCGGAACTCCGGACTCATCTCCGGCAATAAATTCCGAACCGTGTGAGTCCGCGGACGCCGAACTTGATTGTTTATCGATCTTCGAATTCAGCGCCGCAGACATCTTCCAGCACTCGCCTTTGGGCGACGTGCTAAACTCATTAAAAAATCTATCCTTAGCGGGGGATTCACAGCCGAACTATATCCGATTTGAACTAGAAGCTGATGACAGGGAATTTCGCTCCCCACCCGCCACCCACTTCATAGCCACTGTCGAAGACTTAACTGACATGCTCGATTACGGCTCCGACGACATCGACAGTATGGACGACAATGCCGGAGAAGAAGAGGCCCAGGACCCGCCGTTCACCGAATGCTGGATGGCCACTTCCTCATACGATGTATACATGGTGGATGCACCAAAGGGGAACAATGGCGATGACAAAGAAGATCCAGTTGAGGATAAACCTCCTGAGATACAATCGAAACGCCGGCGTCCGCGGCGCCGCTCTAAGTCCCGCCGCAGTAAAGATAGCAACACCGGCACAGGAGAAGATAACACCCCGGAAGGTGCCGAAGACAACGAAGACCCTGTTGACGCAGCTACTGAACAGGATGAACGAGAAGATGGGCAGGTTAGCCCTGGTAAACAGGCCACGCAGGAGGACTCGGAGGACAATAATTATCTTCTGCTCTCCAAGGATGAGGCGAGCCTCGGCACCGAGGATTTCATCATGCCTGAGGAACCTCTTGAGCAGGAGCGCTTGAAGCGCCAGCTAATAGCCACTACAAGGAGCCTGAAAAAGAAGCAGCAGCAGCAGCTTCAAGCTGACCAAGATCTGCTCAATGATAAATGGACTGATGTCTTAGCAGCCGAAGAATACGACCTCAAGCGCCCGGCCAAAAGCTACCCGAAGCACAAATTACTACCTCAATTCGACGACGAGGCGCCGGAACACATACCACCATCGCGCAATGCGGCTGACCGACCACCACGTGGCCGGGACAAAGCGGCAACTCAAGCCGAACACCAGCCCGCCCCGCCTCATCGCAGAGGCAGAGGTAAATCAGCTCACAGTCATACATATGACCTTCGACATGACCTGAACAATAAAGCAGGACATACCAGATCGATCTATGGATCATTAGGAAGTGCCCCGACACGTGACGACGGCCATCTGTTCGGACGAGACAAACCTAGTCATGAGCGGGCTGAAAGCCGCAGACGGACCCCATCAGAGCTACGTCGCGATATGGCCCGATATAGAGGCGCCGCACACCCTAATTGCTTCACCGACGTAGTCATGGAACATGAATTCCCAAAGGGGTTTATACCCGGGAATATAGAATCATATGATGGCACCACAGACCCTGCGGTATGGATCGAAGACTTCATCCTCCACATTCATATGGCCCGCGGCGATGACCTTCATGCCATTAAATACCTCCCCATGAAACTCAAAGGACCAGCACATCACTGGTTGAACAACCTGCCCGGAAACTTCATTGACAGCTGGGAGGACTTGGAAGAAGCCTTCCTTGATAACTTCCAAGGTACATACGTTCGACCTCCGGACGCCGATGACTTAAGCCATATAGTTCAACAGCTCGGAGAGTCCGCTAGGAAATTCCGCACCAGGTTCCTAACTAAAAAGAACCATATAGTCGACTATCCGGATGCCGAAGCCCTAGCGGCCTTTAAACACAGCATCCGCGACGAATGGCTCGCCCGCCACCTCGGCCAAGGGAAGCCAAAGTCCATGGTGGCCCTCACGACACTCATGACCCGCTTTTGCACGGGCGAGGATAGTTGGCTGGCCCGTAGCAAAAACAATGCAAGCGCCGCTAGTACCCATCAAGCTAAAAATAGCAACGACAAGTCTCGATGCAATAGGTACAAACATCGAAATAACAATGACAACACCGAGGATACGGCGGTCAATACAGGATTTAGTGGCTCTAAGCCTGGTCAGCGGAAGAAGTCGTTCAAAAAGAACAATTAGAGCCCATCTAGCCTGGACCGCATACTCAATTGTTCGCGCCATATTCATGGCACCCCAGACAAACCACCCAATCATACCAATAGAGATTGTTGGGTTTTTAAACAGACCGGCAAGTTAAATGCCGAAAACAAGGATAAGGGATCACAAAGCGAAGACGACGACGAGGAGCCACGGCCGCCGAACACAGGGGGACAGAAGAAGTTCCCTCCTCAGGTCAAAACGGTAAACATGATATACGCTACCCACATCCCCAAGAGGGAGCGCAAGCATGCGCTCAGGGACGTCTACGTGATAGAGCCAGTCGCCCCAAAATTTAATCCATGGTCGTCATGCCCGATCACTTTTGATCGCCGAGATCATCCGACCAGTATCCGTCATGGCAGTTCAGCCGCACTGGTCTTGGACCCAATAATTTATGGGTTCCACCTGACGCGAGTCCTGATGGACGGTGGCAGCAGCCTCAACTTGCTCTATCAGGATACTGTGCGCAAATGGGCATTCATCCATGATGGATCAAACCCACAAAGATTACCTTCAAAGGAGTCATACCAGGTGTAGAGGCCCGCTGTACGGGCTCATTCACGCTCGAGGTTGTCTTCGGATCTCCGGACAATTCCCGAAGCGAGGAGTTAATCTTCGACATAGTCCCCTTTTGCTGCGGCTATCACGCACTGCTCGGACGGACCACATTCGCCCCATTCAACGCAGTGCCACACTATGCTTATCTCAAGCTCAAGATGCCCGGTCCACATGGCGTCATAACAGTGAATGGAAATACGGAACGCTCCCTCCATACAGAAGAGCACACAGCTGCCTTAGCAGCAGAAGTACAGAGCGGCCTTCTCAAGCAGAACCTTAATTTGGCTGCCGAGCCCACAGACACCATCAAGAGGGTCTGAACTACCCTACAATAGGACAACTCGGCTTGTCAGGAGCTAGACTAGCAATTCGGCCTCCGTCTCAGTCCTGGTAAAGTAGTGGCATTCGCACCACGCGTACATAACTACGCACTCAAAATTCCATGTGCATCGACGGAGGCATAGCTAGTTTGTGATCCACAGTACGGCTCAACCGGCACCGGATACACACATACTTTCACTTTTATTCATTTCCTTTCAGGTTTCAATCCGGCAGGCCCCATCGGATGGCCTGATCACCAGCCCTCTTGAAGGATGAACACACCAATACGGCGAGAAACTCAGACATACGAGGGATTTTCCAGGTGGTTTCGTTAACAATCACTCTACGTGTTTGTCAGGACCCATATACAGCTCTCCCCTGGTTTTTGACATATTAAATAGCTTGTTGCTTATCGCACTACTTGTATCAATGCGCCTCGACGTATTAATCAAATTACAATGAAAAAAGGTCACGGCTGGAGCTTTAAAGCCCCAGCTTATTACCTTTTGCACCCTTTCTGTTTTCTTTCTTTTTTCTTCTTTTTTCTCTTCTTCTTCCCTATGGGTAACCCCATCAGGTAGCACCCGTACACACTTTGGTGCGTTTGATGTTTGCCAGGGGCTTCATAGCACCCCACACTACGGGAACAAAAGTCCGAACACCTTTTATAGTATCGTTCAGCACCCCAAATTTAGCATTATATGCATTGGCTCCGAATCATGTCTTTGGTCAATAGTTGGGTTGCCCGGCTCCTGTGCTTGCTACCTTACGTTCCGCTATATCGGGTAAGGTAGTAAAGGGAGAACTACTCCGATTGTGCCTTGGTTTATCCAAAGGAGCACCTCAGTAGAGAAAGCCGAAAACTAACTGTCATGATGCGGCGAGAGTCGGTCAGCTGTTCGCAGGTTGCAAATCGTTGGAGATTTCTTCCGCATTACGCGAAGGATCGGTACTTCCCTATCAGATGCTTATAGCACTCTCGTTTGGATACCAGGGGCTGCGCCCATGTTTTTATTGTCAAACTCCTATGGCTAAGTGAGGGCGTTAAAGCCGCATAGTCTGATTGCCTGGTTCGTTGCGCTAAACAACTCCTTCAAGGACCATATAATTGGATCAAGATTGTTTAGATTCCATCCCGAACACCTCTGTACTACCTACGTGGGGGCAGAAGCCGACGACTGGTTAACCCCCAGATTTCATATAACACGGCCGCACATGAGGTAAAATTTAAAAACATAACAAGCATTATATCACAAACCCACTTTGTTCTATCATACAAAGTAGAAGGAACTTGAATACATTCATTCAAAGATAACATCCTGCGAACACTGCGTTGCTACAATGCGAGACCCCTCTAGGACATCTGCAAAATAGCGCTCAGGTGTGCGGTGGTCCTTGGCCTCCGGCGGCCCCTTGGTCAGCTTGACGACGCCCATCTTCGCCCACCACATCTTGCAGCGGGCGAAGGCCATGCGCACACCTTCAATGCAGGCTGATCGCTTGACGATGTCCAGCCGAGGACAGGCGTTCACCAGCCGCTTCACGAGTCCGAAGTAGCTGCCAGGCACAGCTTCGGCTGGCCACAGCCGGATTATCAAATCCTTCATGGCCAGTTCGGCCACCCTATGCAGCTCCACCAGCTGTTTCAGCTGATCGGTGAAGGGCACGGGATGCTCTGGCACAAGATACTGCGACCAGAACAATTTCTCCGTGGAGCTCCCTTCTTCTGCTTAGAAGAACTCCGCGGCATCGGACACACTGCGCGGTAGATCTGCGAAGGCTCCTGGAGAACTCTGAATCCGGGTTAGTAAGAAATACTTCTTCTTTATATATTTGCTTTGCATACTAAACGCCTTACCCGTCGCGATCTTCCTGGCCTCTTGGATCTCCTGGAGGGCACCCTGGGCTTCAACCCGGTCCGCTTCCGCGCTTTGATGAGCCTTGGAAAGTTCGGTCTCTCGAGCCGAAACATCGCCCTCTAGGGTCTCGTACTTCTTCACCGCGTCCTAGAGCTCTTGCTGGACCTCGTTCAGCCGGGCCTTCAACTTCTTGCGGGCAGCCTGCTCCTTGATAGCTTTCCCCTCGGCTTCGGCCAGGGCCTCTTTCAGGGCCGCGACCTCGGTCGTCACCCCTACACATATAATGACACTACAGTCAGTATACATCATTTACTCTTTCCGAATATATAGCGAGCCATTGCATACCTTGCTGGTCTTCCAGCTGCTTTCTCGCCTGGCCAAGCTCTTCTTCGGCCCGCTCCAGTTTTTGCTTTAGTCTGGAGACTTCGACAGTATGAGAAGTCACGGCCAGTAGCGACGCCTGCTTATTCACATGAAACACACTTGGTTAGTTTCCTGCAAATTTAATTGATCCTCTGTCCGGTTTTTCTTTCCGAACACCGGACAGTGTCTCAATGGCTACTGTCTATGTGGAGATTTTCTCGGTTAAATGCCACTTACCTCAAAACCCGTCAGCAGGCCGCTGCAGGCTTCTGTGTTCTTCCACAATGGAAGCGCCTCATAGTGCTTCCAATAGATTATCCGGTGCCTCTGGTAGGACAGAGGTCACCGGTGGGATGGGCGCGCCTCCTTCTCTTGATGGAGGCTGCTTGTCAGACTCCGGGGCCGTATGGGTCTCCGGATCCGTGCTCAGAGGGGGGACGAATTGAGTACGGCCCCCATCATCAGTCTCCATTGGGGCTTGTTCCCCCATGTGCCCGGCGGCCGAGGTATCGCCCTCTGGCGCCGCCTTGATGGCCTCCCGAACCTGTCCCTGGCCTGGGAAGGTCCTTCAGGATAGCACCTCGACGTCTCCCTTGGCCTTGGGAGAGTAGGCGGCCGGCGGTGTCTCGCTGGCCATCTCCTTTGAGTCCAACGAGCCTCTTGATGAGGATCGCTGGGAGCTGTCGTGGGCCGGACTGCAATAGCATAATTAATCATGTCAATACAGCAAAGAGGAGAGGTTAGATTTATGGGCATATACGAGTCTTAGCACTTACGATGTGGCCTGAGGGTTAGTGTGGGGGCGTCGCTCCGGACTACTGTCGACGTCCCATGCGGAGCTGCCCGCGAGCGGGCCTTTCCCCTTCTTGGGCGCCTCCGCCTCCAGAATTGTGGAGGCCACCCTCTTCTTCTTCCCCCATCAGGGGACAATCGCTCTCCTCCTCCTCCTCATCGGCGTCGCCTTCGGCGACGGAGGAACGGGTCTTGTCTTCAGACGTCGCGTCTGAAGTGCCCTTGCGGCAGGGGCCACTCCGGACCCCCTGGGCCTTCCCCGTGGCCTTCTTTGCCGATGCCGTATAGGGTGCCGGCACCAGCATCTTCGCTAAACGCGGAATTACTGGTTCTTCAGGCAGCGGAGCCGGACACTAGATCTTCTTCGCCCTCTCCATCCAGTCCTGAAGAAGCAATGATAATAATAGCTTAGATATCATCCTTGAAACAAGCAAGTAGGGTATGCATTAAAAATAACATAACTCGTTGGCGAGGTGGTTGATGTTGTGCCCGCGGTTCGTATCTGTGGCCGGTGGTGTCTCCTTGACCTTGAAGAGCAACTTCCAGGCGTCTTCGTGAGTAGTTTCGAAGAGCCTCTTCAGGGTATGGTGCTTCTTCGGATTAAACTCCCATAGAGGGCGGCTTCGGCTTTGGCACGGGAGAATCCGGTGAACTAGCATCACCTGGATTATATCAACAAGCTTGATGTCCTTGTCCACCATACTTTGAACGCGCGTCTGCAGGGCTATCAGCTCATCTAGCGAACACCAGTTCGGGATCTTCTCAACCTAGGAGGTGAGCCGCATTGGAGCGCATTCGGCAGCTGCAGCCCAGTTTGCGCCGCGGGGTTCCGTGATGTAGAACCATTGTTTCTGCCATTCCTTGACAGTCTCCACGAAAGTGCCTTTCGGCCAGGAGACATTAGTCAGCTTGCTCACCATGCCACCTCCGCACTCCGCGTGCTAGCCATACACCACCTTTGGCTTCACGTTGAAGACCTTGAGCCACAACCCGAAGTGGGGTTGGATGTGGAGGAAGGCCTCACACTCGATGATGAACGCCGAGATGTTGATGAAGGAGTTCGGGGATAGATCATGAAAGTCTATCCGGTAATAGTACATCAGCCCACGGACGAAAGGGTGGAGTGGAAACCCTAGCCCGCGGAGGAAATGAGGGATGAATACCACCCTCTCGTTGGGCTTCGACGTGGGGATGACTTGCCCCTGGGCTGGAAGACGGTGGGCGATTTCCATCGCCAAGTACCCAGCCGCCCAAAGCTCAGTAAGGTCCTTCTCCTTGACGGAGGAGACCATCCACTTGCCTTGGCCTCTGGATCCGAACATGGTTGAGTGATGGCTTGAGTGGGAAGAAGATGATAACTTGGGTGCTGGAGCTCAAGAGTGGAAGGGCAGAGGAAGAGAGAAGGTGTGGGAGAAGAAGGGGGAATCCTTATCCCGTTATAAAGGCAGTGAATATCGAACGCCTCCCCACTCGCCCTAAAACTCGCCTATTCCCAAGGGCTATGTAAACGACACGGTTGGGTTACCCCCGCCCGCATTGATGAAAATTCCGCAATAAGGGGACACAATCTCTTCTTTGACAAGACGTGCCAATGGAAACCGCATCTCGAAACTTGGAACGGCAGACAAAAACAGTTCGATATAGTGACCGAACAGATGTGATGTCATCTTGCAAAAATTTGTTAGTAGATGGGACTCGTGAAATACTATATTCCTTGCGGTTGTGTGTGGTACTTATGTTGCAGATCTGGACACCTTCGTTTCATCCGAAGACTATCCTGGAGTGTTTGGAAAGTAGAACCCACCTTGCAATGCCGAAGACAATCTGCGCGCCGGACACATCGTCATTGAAGCCTGGTTCAGGGGCTACTGAGGGAGTCCTGGACTAAGGGGTCATCGGGTGTCCGATCTATTGGATATGGGCCGGACTGATGGGCCATAAGGATACAAAGACCGAAGACTCCACCTGTGTCCGGATAGGACTCACCTTGGCGTGGAAGGCAAGCTTGGCGACTAACTATGAAGATTCCTTTCATTGTAAGCGACCTTGTGTAACCCTAGATCCCTCCCGTGTCTATATAAACCGGAGGGCTAGGTCCGTAGATAGGCCGAATCCTCATAATCATAGCCAGACTAGACCTTTAGGGTTTAGTCATTACGATCTCGTGGTAGATCAAATCTTGTAATACTCACATTCATCAAGATCAATCAAGCAGGACGTAGGGTACTACCTCCATAGAGAGGGCCCGAACCTGGGTAAACATTGTGTCCCCTATCTCCTGTTACCATCGACCTTAGACGCACAGTTCGGGACCCCCTACCTGAGATCCACCGGTTTTGACACCGACACTAAGCATCAGGAGTAAAATCAGGAAAGTGGAACTAGCTGGACCAGTGGGTGGCGCACATGCTTTTCAAAACGAATATGGGAACATTAGGTGATCAATTAAACGTTCTATATTTTAGTAATATGAGCATCATATCAGATTCATATTTCAATACCTAAGCTTTGGAATTATGAGTGGCATGTTGTTTCGCTTGTGGGTTGAGGTCTTGAGGAGCAGTGCTAGCACGACACAAAGCACCTACCATGATGGTAGTGAATATAAAGGGGGGAAACCATAAGCTTTACGAGTATAGTGACCATGCCATGGCGGATCTGAAGGTGCAAACCGGACAAAGCTACTTCGCAACCAATGTTTGCTTTCAACTAGCCACAACGATATGGTACGGACAAGAAAAGTACAGTAAACAATTTACAATCTATTTTCTGGGTGAGATCAATTACTGAAGCACATATGGAAGAGTACCACCTCTCTTGCGATGCCGTGTAGGCCCCTGCTGATACGTTGAGGGTGCTACGGGTGCGATGGCTATCAGCGGTGGGGAAGAAGACTTTAGACAGCAGATGACCGGGCCGTGGATGAGGCGGTCGTAGGAGCGGCAACGACAAGGTGGACGACGACACCGAAGAAGCGAGAGGACGCGATGAAAGAATCCTGGTCTGGCGCCGTGGATGAGACATGTCCATCTCTTGCAATGGACGACGGGGTAGGGGTAGCGGCTCCGGCAAGGTGGAGGATGGGGTGGCGGACGGAGGAGGCTAGCCGTAGTGGGGAGGTTGTTGTGGCGCCGATGGTGTATGAATGGGGAAATTGATGCGGAGGGGGCAATCTCAAACTTTGGGACACGCTTGTCTGAAATGTGGCAAAGTTACAAACTTATCCCCCGTTTAAAATTTTGGACATCACGTCGGTTGGGGATAGGACGGTAATCTCGCATCTCCCAAATATTTACCGGTAGTGATTTCGGGTGCGGAGAGGGTGTTTTGTTGCCCACGGTGTATGAACGGGGCTGACAGGTAGGGCAGTTGTGTCACGTCTGAGGGTAGTTACACATCTACCCCTATTTAAAATATTTGCCTACATCAATTTCGGACGAGGAGAGTTTGTTGTGCCGCCTACCGTGTATCAATGGGGAAATGGAGGGAGAGACACATGTCTTTCGCACGAGCTTGAATCAAATGTGTTTTGCCGCCCACGTTTGGCGCCCACCATGTCTGAATGGGCTCAAAGGCAATTGTGTCACATCTGATTGAAGTTACTAGTCTACCCCTATTGACAGCAGTGTAAATCCGGTCGATAAGGATGTCAAAGTGTCAGGGGTAGACAGTAATTTCCATCTCGCAAACACTTGCTTCAGGCAGCCCACAAATGATAGTGGGTGTTTAGCCGCTTCATTCAAAACTTGGGAGAATTAGCATTCACGTTTACCCTGGGCCCTGGCAACTAAATTCAAATCCAACTTGTATTCGATTACAAATATCCACAGATAATTCTAGGTTTTGTTATTTATTTCTTCAAAACCACAACAAAGATTTATTCCACCTTTATATATGATTATGATTTAGAAATGTCGTGATCTTCGAATTCAGTAGGTTGGATACACTTTGAGTGAAACAGTTATTTCATCCAATACAATATGCTCACACGAAAAACAGTTCACCTTATGTCAATCATACAAGTACTGAGGATTACCTCGCCTAAAAAATTCGGATCATTACAACACATGGACAACATAGTGGGTCTTACAACATAATCCATTCAGAGACATGACACAACATGCAAGTATAATAATCTATTGACAATTTCAACTGGTATCTAAATTAGAACTGGGATTACCCTGGGATTCAAATAGCAGAAACAGTAGGACCTCCTCCGTCTTCAAATGCAACATTCTTACTTCCTCCAATTCTTGGGTTGCTTGCATAATGTGTGCAGCTAATTGCATAAGTTCCATCCTTAAGATCAAGATTACCTCATTCATGGCAGCCACACCATCTCTTTCTGCCTCTAGTAGAGCCTCAAGAACTATAATATCTGTGCTCAGACTGCTCTCCAGCGGTGTTGCCTCTGAACTGCTACCATCTGGTAACATGGATGGCGCACTTCTTCCACAAATAGATTCTGGGGTTGTACATTGTGTCCTAGTGTGAACGGCATCCTGAAAGGTTTCCGCTGGACATAAGTAAGAGATAGTTATCGCATGATCCAGTCAATAAGCTTACATGGTAAATGACATACGAATTATTGCCGAGCATGGCAAGCTATATTTAAATGGTTCGAAGCAGCATCAGCCAAAAAGAAATTAAAATGGCAAGATGAAACTAGGGATGTAAGTGGCAAATAAATGACATCTGCCAGTCCCATCTAATTAGTTTTTGCTAGCTCCCTAGTTCATTTTCCTCAAAAAACAAAAACTCTTTTGAACTATCATACCACTAGTGGACTTTAATCGGGATTAAACAGGACCCAGCTGACATCCCTAGTTGAAAGGGAGTGTACCACCGCTATATTTAAGTTGCCAAGGCACCTAAACAGTTCAAATAATCTGAGAAAGCACTTAATAGTGTGGCCTCATATAAACTACGAAGACAGTCTTGTGATGAAGTTCAGAGGAAAAGTTAAGGACTCAAATGAACTAGGCATGGATTTCTTTACGATAGTACAACAGGCACTGCTGACATATTGGCCAACTCAGGTATAGCCTAACAAGTAACAAACCAGCATTTGAATCAAGCAATACAGCAAAGCAGACAACTGAACTATTTGTAATTCTATAGGATTATAGGTTGAGGGCACAACCAAGAAAGCGTCCCACACGCATTACATTTCACATGTACTAAAACACACTAGCTTACCATATGTTGCTGTGAAGCCTCGCTGCTATTGCAATGTTCTTTGAAGATATCGTCAGCATCCCGTGGTTGCAAATCTAGTTGTTGTACTTTATTCTGCACCCTCTATTTCGGTAAAATTAATTTTAATCGCATGCACTGGTTCAAATTGATCATCAATGGTTCATCTAAACTAATGAAAGAAGGGTGTGTGCTTACACGACAATATATCTGCTTCACTCTATTTTTATGCTTGTTCGAGGTGCCAGTCCAAAAAGAACAAATATTTTGCTTGATGGGGTTGGCAGCTCCATAATTAATAGAAGCATTAAATTATTCATGAAACTTGGGAAGATCAAGAACACACACAAAAGTAATGAACAGAGGCTCGGAGCAGTGATGTAATAGATAGCATCAGAAAATGTAGGGTAAAACGAACAAAAAGCAGCAGAACCACATGCTAGTTTGCTGATGTGTACTTAAGCATAGAGAACATGAAGCAGTCTGATGGAACCAACAGGTGGCATTAGAACAACACCATTACCATAAATATAGCATGCAAGAAGTAAAATAATAGGAAGTGATATCTAGGAAGTACAGTAACACTTAGGACAAAACTAAAGCATATTAACTATATGTGCACTGGTATGTAATTTAGCACATGTAACATGTTCACTGCCAGAAGTATGGCCCTACAGGTGCAAGTAGAATATCACGTCTCATGAAAAATTGAATGATGCCCTGAAGAAATTCAAAGGTGCGGTGCTTATGCTAAGAAAGTGAACGTAGGCGCTGGCTGTTGGATAATAGTACCTGATTCTCGGTGGCGTATGGGTATCATTGTCATACTTAATAGCTAAGTGAAAGTGCGTTATATCGACTAGAGGGGGGTGAATAGGCGATTTTTATGAAAGTCTTTAAAACGTGGAAGTTATGAAGATAAACAGTAGAAATAAACCTATTACCCTGCAGCGGAAGGTAGACTACACTAGGCAAGCCATAGTCAAGTATTCAATAGAGTGAAATCACAATGACAAATAGCTACAATGTAGTAAGGATCAGGTAGGAAGATATTATGAAGCCAAACAGAACAATCAGTCACTCAGTGAAGATAAAAGATAGTGCAATCATACAATGACTTCACAAGGAGTAACGGTACATAAAGAGAAGGGAAGGATGAAACCAGTGACTCATTGAAGACAATGATGTGTTGGACCAGTTCCAGTTGCTGTGACAACTGTACGTCTGGTTAGGGCGGCTAGGTATTTAAACTTGAGGACACACAGTCCCGGACACCCAGTCCTGAACACGCAGCTCAGGACACCCAGTCCTCACCGTATTCCCCTTGAGCTAAGGTCACACAGACCTCGCCCAATCACTCTGTAAGTCTTCAAGGTAGACTCCCAAACCTTCACAGACTTCGTTCACCCGTGATCCACAATGTCTCTTGGATGCTCAGAACGCGACGCCTAATCGGCTGGAGGATGCATAGTCCTCAAGTGTAATAAGTCTTCAGATCACACAGACAAGAAGACCGAAGTGATGCCTAATTCTCTTTGGCTCTGGGTGGTTAGGGCTTTATCCTCGCAAGGAATTCTCTCTCAAAGGCTTCGAGGTGGGTTGCTCTCAAACGACAAAAGCCGTACTCTGAATCTAAGCAGCCAACCGTTTATGGTTATAGGGGGTGGGCTATTTATAGCCACTAGGCAACCCGACCTGATTTATCCGAAATGACCCTGGGTCACTAAGGAACTGACACGTGTTCCAACGGTCAGATTTCAAACTCACACGGCAACTTTACTTGGGCTACAAGCAAAGCTGACTTGTCCGACTCTGGACAAGATCCGCTCTCATAGTCTTCACTCGAATACATAGGTTATGTTTAAGCATCACTTCAGTCATTCTGACTGGTTCTCTTGGACCCCACTTAACAGTACGGTGGTTCCTATGACTCAACACAGAAGGAAAAGAACTACGAAAGATCTAAGTCTTCGAGCTCCATAGGCTTCATGCGGTGTCTTCTCTTGTCATAGTCTTCAATGTGAATATCTTCATATACCACCTTTGACATCAATGTCTTCATACATTTTTAGGGGCCATCTCTGGTAGAAAAACCGAATCAATGAGGGACTTCTACCTGTGCTATCCTGCAATTCTCACAAACACATTAGTCCCTCAACTAGGTTTGTCGTCAATACTCCAAAACCAACTGGGGCGGCACTAGATGCACTTACAACCTCCCCCTTTTTGGTGATTGATGACAAACTAGTTGAAGTTTTCAATGGGGAATACAATATGTGAACTTGTAAAGGATAAGGAATTGTCTTCATAAGTTGCAAGGGCTCCCCCTGAAGATGTGCATATAAGTAATTTGCTTTTGGAATGCAAATGCACATGGCAGGTTGTGCTTGTGGAGATCCACTTCAACTTATGATGATAATCCACTATGCATGTGAAGGTATGTGAAGATAATGACATGCATAATGGAAAATGGATGTCTGCAAAATGATCTAAGTGCGGAATTCATCATCGCATCACAAGGTGGCAAATAAGTAGTAGACGACCATCGAGTTTAAGTGTTACAACTCAAAGAACCAAATGTATCAAAACGAGAGTTGTAAACACGAAGCAAAATATAAAGCACCCGCCCATATGGACCCGCTTGAAGACTATCAAACTCATATGCTTCTCCCCCTTTTGTCAGTAAGGACCAAAAAGGTTCGAAGACATAGAGCATCTACTCATTCCCATGAAGAATAGGAGAAGCCGTAGGGTCATCAGTGGTGTTCGGCGGTGCAGAAGAACTTGGAGCAGTGTCGACGCATGCTAAAGGAGGTGGTGGTGAAGTAGCATCGTCTTCATCCTCGATGACTCTGGCATTTACAGTTGCAGCAGAGGAAGAGAACTCAGAGTCTTCAAGAGATGGAGTTCATCGCAGCACTGCCCTTCGAGGAGGTGTGGAGTCAAACTTGAAGCACTCAGAGAAGCCATCCTCTTGAAGATCATCTTCAGAACACATCAGCGTTAGCCCTTTCCATGTGCGTCGAGAGGTTTCATGAGCAACAAAGGCATTCTTGGTGGCAAGATTGCGAATGCGATTAACATCCACCAAGAGGCTTTGCATTTGACGCTTTAGCCAGTCATGATGCCTATCCTGTTTATGATGAAGAGCCACCAGAAGCTCTCGGTCATTGAGAACACGAGTGCGCTTCTTGGGTCATTGGGCAATGGTGCTATCAGTGGCTTCAGTGAGAGCAGGATGCGGTGCACATGTAGTGCCAGCCAAAGGATACACACGAGTTACTGCTTCAACTCCTTCAGCGTTCTGAGAAAAACTTTGATGCTCTGCATTTTGAAGACTTAGAGGTTCCTTAGCAGGCTCAGGATAGATGGCTTCAATAGACATATCCACATCAGGCAGAAAGATCCGATGATTGCGAGCAGATGGCTGATATGAGATAACTAAGTGAAGTTCGATCAGCTGCATTACCCATGGGGCGTAGAACTTCAAGCCAAAATGATCAGAGCCTGATGCAGCAAGTTGGAGAATGAAGAAGTCCTGTGCATTGAAGTATTTTCCATGAAGAATATAGAAGACCAAAGTCTTCATTGCACCTTCCAGCTTGGCATGTGGAGAGTGCCCTTTGATGGGCCAGAGAGTTCGCCTTAGGATGTGATAAATAGTCCTTGGCAGATACTCAAGGTCTTCAACGAAGAACTCCTTGGGATATGCAGCATCTTGGGGCAATGGCTTCATCATACTGAGCATCTGACTCATATTAGGTTCAAGCTTCTGAAAGATGCTCTCTACAGCTTCACTGTGAAGTTGACAGCCAGATTCGTAGAGATTGCCAGGACTGGGTAGACCAGTAAGCTCAATGATGTCAAAGGCTTTGACTTCGTGATGAACATTTCCTGTCATCCACTCCAGGACCCAAGTCTTCGGATCTCTGTTATACCCGCGGATGTGAAGTGTGGCATAGAATTGGAGCAGCAACTCTTCATTCCAATGCTCTTGGTCAGTGACGAACGGCAGCAATCCAACCTCTTTGAAGCAATCCAGAGCTTCTTCCAGACAGGGCAGACCAGCTATTGCTTCAATGTCAAGACGCTTGTGTGGGAAGATGCGACCTTGATTGTAAAGAATGCAGGAGTAATAGCTTCGCTGCGGATAGCTCCAAAACCAATCAGATGATATTCTTTCCCTTGAGTAGGGGTTCCTGGAGCTATTGAAGAATGTGTTGTCTGCTCTGAAGCCATTGATATTGAAGGATCCAGGTGCTGATGCAGGACCTGGGAACCTGGGCAATCTTGGGATTGGCTTCTATATCTGAGGCCTGTGCTCAACATGATAGTCGAACTGGGGACCGGCAGCAGACGCAGGAACAGAAGCAGCGGGATCAGTGGCTTTGCTGATTTCTGGTGCTTTTGTTGGTAAGGGCTCCACATTTGCTTCAGCCATGACAGCGTCAGTGGCTTCAGTGGTGTTGGTGGTGGCAGCCTCAAGATTTTCAACCTCCACGTGACGAGCTGGAGGGTCGGTCACAATCACCTTCTCCTTGAGAACTGCTTCTTGGTAGGACAGGGGAGTAGCAGCTTGTGGCACTTCTTCTTCATCGGCTGATGCAGCCGAAATGTCTTCAGCATCATGAGCCCCTGTGAAAGCAGGCTCATGGACAGTCAGTTGGCGCTCTTGAGGTTCAGCGTCAGGGTGAACCATGGAGATGGGTTCAACAATCAAGGGCTCTGTGGGAGCAGCCCATTCTTTCTTGGTCTTCCTCTTCTTCTTGGAGGGGGCAGTAGGAGAGGCTTCAGCATGTTTCCTCTTCCTAGCTTCAGCCTCAGCAGTCCTTGTCTTCTTCAGTTCTGAAGCGGTTGACCTGGCCTTTGGCTTCGGGCCAGTCATGATAGTTGGGAAGACAATGGGATCTGCTTCCTGCCTTGGTGCGTCGGATTCAGCCGTAGCCGGCTTCTTTTTCTTCTTTGCAGCCATCCTGGGGTCGATGCCAGGACGCCCAAGGGCCTTGCGCTTCTCAGCCTCATTGTAGGCTTGCACACATCTGTCAGCCAGAACCTTCATGCGCTCACGAGAACCCTGAGCTTCTGCACGTTTCTTGAGAAAGGCTTCCTTGAGCTCGTGTAGCATAATCTTGAAGTTCTTCACTTCTTGCACGCTGAGCTTGGCCATATGCTTCTTGAACTAAGATTTTTCAAAGTTAATCTTCTGCTTCAGTTCAACAATGCTCTGGGCGATAGCTAACTCTGAAGCAATGGCGCCATGGAAGGTGACACTGAGGCCAATGGGAAGTTGCAGATCGTCGAAGCTGATGTTGGGCGTGTCAAACCACTCATCAATGAAGTTGTGGATGATTGTTACATCAAAGAGAGGCAGATCATTGAAGATTTCTTCTTCTTCTTCTTTGCTCTTGATGAGTTTCTCAAGAGCGTCATCTGCAAGATCTTCATCACTTGACAGATCAATGACATCATTGCGCAGAATGGCAGCAGCTGTCAGCTCTTGGCCGGTGTGTGGCAGAGGCATCTTGACCTTCTGGGGCTTGGAGATGCGTGACAAATCTTTAGACTGCACACTGTCTTCAGGAGGTGCAGTTGCCAGTGGCTTCGCCCGTGAGATTTTTGGTGCAGAGGCCGGCTTTGAAGATTTTGGTTGCTTCAGCTTCTTTGGCTTTGGCGTTGCGGGCGCTTCATCTGATTCAGCGTCATCTGCAGGCTCATTCACGGCTGTCCCTTGAACCACGATGTGTGTGATGAGGCCTTCAAGATTGTAGAAGGGCCCAAGAAGATTGAGTTCAGCTTCGTGAGTTCCATCGGCACGGGGAGCAGAGGGACCAGGGTTGAAATCTAAACCCAAAGTCTTCTTGTTCTGCTTCGCTGAGTTCTGGGCAAACTGGAAGTTGCGCTTAAACAGATTGTCGTCACAACACCATAGCAGAGACGACGGGTCAGCATCCGCAGGCTGTGGTTCACGGACCATGCAGGGATAGAAGCCTCGTTCAATGGCTTCATCTCTAGTCCTGGGTTGAAGATTTTTGTAGAGGATGTCTCCCCATGGTCGCTTGATGGCATTCTTTTTAGCATATTCCTTGGTCACAAATCTGTACTTGAACCACTGTTCTGCCCAATAGCGTCGAATCCATTGGATTCACGTCTTGCGCTGATTGTAATCCTCTTCAGGATCTGTCTTGTACAACTCTGAGAGGTCATCGGGCAGATCTCTTGATGTTTCTCCACGATGCTTTCTGCCACCCTTCCTTGCTGATTTCTCTGAAGCCATGAACTTTAAACTGAAAGGCTTCAATACGTTCAAAGGCTTCAAAGGCTTTCGCTTGCTGGACAAACAGGAACTGGCTTCGGGAGAATTTATGTGATACTGTAAGAATTCTGCAAATGAATGCAGACTGTGAGAACCAAGGGATTCTCCCACGGACATGTACCTATGACAGCATTAAGGTGCGAGGGAAGGGGAAGAGGTCATATGCATTCTCAGAAGATTTTGAAGATAAATCAGTTTAGAAGACATTGACCTCATCGTGCAAAGACATTCACTCATAGACAAGGAGTAGGTTCCAGATTTGTACGAATCCACAGATCAGTACAAGTGAGGAATCTAACTACTTTGTGAAGCATAAGTGAATATACTAGGCATGTTATGAGATGCAGTATGAAAGAGATCCAACTTGTGTGAATGGAAACTGCTTGTGGTAGAAAGTGATAAAGCTATATGATCAAAGGGGCCGTAAAAAGGAAGTTTTATTTACCACACGAAGAACTGCTAGACGGAGTGGAAGAGGAGGCCAAGCAGTTCGATCTTCCATGCCCTAACTTGGTGACGGAGGACACCTACGGCGGCAGTGGAGAGGACGATGTCCGCGGTCGGAGTGAAGACGGCGTCGGAGAGGTTGCGGCAGCGAAGCGCTTCATCGCCGGCGTCGTCGAGGGCTAGCGGTGGAGCTAGGGTTCGTGCGAGAGTGAAAGAAGAGATAATGACTATGGTGAGGCGTGTATTTATAGGTACAGGGGCGGCACTGCGTTATTACATAGGTGCCCCTGGCGATTCACATCTGAGGGGTACGTGGCTGTCATGCAACATATCAGGGGTTGTTCCACGTCCCACGCACGCCTGGATTGTCAGGTGGTCGTTCCCACTTCTTCGGGTTTCAGGTGAAGGAATGAGCATTGAAAACAGACTTAATGTTTGTCTTTGTATCTTCTGCTAACAAGGACGCAGAGAAGACATTCGACAGTTTCAATAGAATGCATATGATTTGGAGAGATAGAGTTTGAGATAGAAAGCATAGAGAGGTTAGGGTCCGATCACATTCACTTAGTTCAAAAGATTCAACAAGAAGACATAGCTATAAGTGAATGCTGTAGAGGACAGAACACTAGTATATATATAATCAACATAGTGAAGATAATCATGAAGACATGTTGAGATTGAAGCCAAACCAAATGTGAAGACATAGCAAATGTAACGCCATGAGTGAAACACTTCAAACAGAACATTTGGTGGTGGCGTTACCCACTGTATAGGAAGTATTAGACCCAGACACGGCGCACAATTATCGCGGTGCTCCGAAGTCAAATTCCACATTAATGTATTCACACTTAGAATGTATGTCTTCATTGATTGAAGATATACTTTACTTCGTGTGTTGCATATCTAAGTCATCAATATGCATAAGTGTTAGGATGTGTGCCTGATCACAGGACATTTGAGGATTCCAAGATATTTAGCTCACACCGTAACTTGCAAAATCTCTTCTCATCCAAGGGCTTGGTGAAGATATCTGCCAATTGCTCTTCAGTGTTGACGTGTATGATATCAATATCTTCCTTCACAACATGATCTATGAGAAAGTGATGATGAATTTCAATGTGCTTTGTCTTCGAGTGCTGAACTGGGTTGTTGGCAATCTTGATGGCGCTTTCGTTGTCGCAGTAGAGTGGCACTTGCTTCAGATGAATGCCATAGTCCTTGAGTGTTTGCTTCATCCACAGAAGGTGAGCGCAGCAAGATCCAGCAGCAATGTATTCAGATTCAGCAGTGGAGAGAGATACACAGTTCTGCTTCTTTGAAGACCAACATACAAGTGATCGTCCCAGAAAGTGACATGTGCCTGATGTAGACTTGCGATCCACCTTTTCACCAGCATAATCAGCATCCGAGAATCCAACCAGATCAAACTCTGAGCCCTTTGGATACCATAATCCTAGAGTTGGAGTGTGAGCCAAATATCGAAGAATTCGCTTCACAGCTAAGTGATGCGACTCCTTTGGTGCCACTTGAAATCGAGCACACATGCAAACACTAAGCATAATATCTGGCCTAGATGCACATAGATAAAGCAAAGAACCAATCATGGAGCGGTATACCTTTTGATCAAACTCTTTACCATTGTCTTCAGGACCCAGATGATGCTTGGATGGCATTGGCGTCGTGAAGCCTTTGCAGTCTTGCATACCGAACTTCTTCAGGCAATCTTTGAGATACTTCTCTTGAGATATGAAGATGCCATTGCGTTGCTGTCGTATTTGAAGACCGAGGAAGAACTTTAGCTCTCCCATCATGGACATCTGATATTGCTCTTGCATCATATATCCAAACTCTTCACTTTACTTCTGATTGGTGCAGCCGAAGATAATGTCATATTTGGCACACAAACAGTTCACCATCATATGTCTTCGTGAAGAGAGTGGGGTCTAGGGAACCAGGTATGAAGCCTTTGCTCTTCAGGAAGTATTTGAGTGTGTCATACCAGGCCCGAGGGGCTTGTTTGAGGCCATACAGTGCCTTGTTGAGCTTGTATACCATGTCAGGATGTTTTGGATCTTCAAAGCCAGGCGGTTGTGCAACATACACTTCTTCTTCAATCTTGCCATTGAGAAAGGCACTCTTCACATCCATTTGATATAGAAGTATGTTATGATAATTTGCATAGGCCAGCAGTATGCGTATGGCTTCAAGTCTAGCCACAGGAGCAAATGTTTCATCGAAGTCAATGCCTTCCAATTGAGTATATCCTTGAGCAACGAGACGAGCTTTGTTTCTGACAACTTGACCATGCTCATCTTGCCTATTATGTTGTGCTTCCGAGGATCAGGACACTTAACCAGTTCCCATACATTATTCAGCTCAAACTATTGAAGCTCTTCTTGCATAGCTTGAATCCATTCAGGTTCCATGAAGGCTTCTTCAACTTTCTTGGGTTCTGTTATTGAGACGAATGCGAAGTGCCCACAGAAATTTGCCAGCTGAGTTTCCCTTGATCGAGTGAGCGGACCGGGTGCATTAATGCTGTCAATTATTCTCTCAATCTGCACTTCATTGGCAACACGAGGATGTACAGGGTGAAGGTTTTGCTCTTGCTGATCATTGTCATTGTTAGTGGGATTGTATTCAGGCTGAGCATTGTCTTCAGGTGCGGAGATGATAAGTTCCTCTTCAGGTTGAGCTTCAGTGGGTATGATTTCTCTAGTTCCCATTAGCTTGATTGATTCGCTGGATGGAACTTCATCTAGCACATTCGGCAGGTGTTCTCTTTGTGAACCGTTAGTCTCATCAAATCGCACATCCACTGTTTCAACCACTTTATAATGAAAGAGATTGAAGACTCTGTAGGTGTGCGAATCCTTTCCATATCCAAGCATAAAACCTTCATGTGCTTTTGGTGCAAATTTTGAAGTGTGATGTGGATCCTTGATCCAGCACCTGGGGCCAAATACTCTGAAGTAACTGACATTTGGCTTATTGCCAGTAAGGAGTTCATATGATGTCTTGTTCAGAAGCTTGTGAAGATAAACACGATTGATTGTATGGCATGCAATATCAATGGCTTCAGGCCAGAATTTTCTTGGAGTCTTGTATTCATCTAGCATCGTTCGGGCCATCTCAATGAGTGTTCTGTTCTTGCGTTCGACGACGCCATTCTGCTATGGCGTGTATGGGGCTGAGAATTCATGTGTGATGCCCAAGGTATCAAGATATGTATCAAGTCCAGTGTTCTTGAATTCAGTGCCATTGTCACTTCTGATGTGCTTTATCTTGGCGCCATAGTTGTTCATTGCTCGATTGGCGAAGCGTCTGAAGACATCCTACACTTCAGTCTTGTAGAGGATTATGTGCACCCAAGTATATCTAGAGTAATCATCAACAATGACAAAGCCATAGAGACAAGCAATAGTAGTGAGAGTTGAGTAATGAGTGGGACCGAAAAGATCCATGTGTAGCAGTTCGAAGGGTCGAGTAGTTGTCATGATTGTCTTCGAGGGATGTTTGGCCCTCGTCATCTTCCCTGCTTCACCGGCACCGCATAAGTGATCTTTCTTGAACTTGACGCCCTCGATGCCTATGACATGATTCTTTGCAAGGGTGTGGAGGTTCCTCATGTCAGCATGCCCAAGCCTCCGATGCCAGAGCCAGCATTCTGAAGCTTTTGCTAGAAGACATACGGCAAGCTGTGGTCCTGCTGCAAAATCTACCACGTACAAATCATCTTTCCGATACCCTTCAAACACTAGAGACTTGTCAGATTGCATTAGAACAAGGCAACGATATTTTCCAAATATTACGATCATGTTCAAATCGCAAAGCATTGAGACAGACATTAAGTTGAAGCCAAGGGATTCAACAAGCATGACTTTATCCATGTGTTGATCCTTTGAGATTGCAACTCTACCTAGACCCAATACCTTACTTTTACCAGTGTCCGCAAATGTGATGTGGCTCTTGTCGGATGGACGTAAGGTTGAGTCCATAAGAAGGCTTCTTTTGCCAGTCATGTGGTTGGTACACCCACTATCAATAATCCATTCTGAAGATACTGGTGTCGTACCCTACAGTGCAATTAGGGGGATAGGCTTCACGAAGAGAATTGTGAAGCAAAAACATTTGACGAACCAGTGGGTTATGAAAGCTTAGATCCAGATTAGGACTGATAGGGAGAGTAGCAAGCGATTCAGGAACGAAGTACATAGTAAGACCATTAGGGCATTTGATCTTGCGCCCCACAAGATGTTTAAGGTCCCTAGCAATAGCGTCAGACGATTTTGGTTTTCTACTGGAGACCTTTCCCTGCAAAAGAGAGTTAAGCCTTCTTAGCCACCCACATCTTCAAGGGTGGCTTGGAAGCAATAAGTCTAAGTGCAGCGTCTGAGAATTTTGGCTTTGGAGCTCTAGAAAAAAATCTTGCAGGCGGACAATAGTACTCATAAGAATAAGGAGAATAGTTCTTGGTCTTATGAACAAGGCGGTTTGATGAACCGCGCTCATATTCATAGGCCTGAGTATGGTTTCCCTGCAAAACATTTGCGTTAGTGCGACTCAGGTGAGTCCTCTGTCTGTATGAAGCCTTTGGGCCATATGAAGCTTGTGGTCTGGGGTTAGTCTTCTTCATCTGTGGTGTCATGACGACATTCACAGGAAGATTTTCCAAACACCTTTTGGGCACCCAGATCTTCTTCATAGGCGGTACATTCCTGCAGTTAGTACCAATGTACCTGGCAAACACTTCACCATTCTGATTCTTAAACAGTTTATAGTTTGCATCAAAGGATTCATCAATGACAATGGGGTTAGCACAAGTGAAGCCTGACAGATTGGATGGATCTGCTGAAGGTTCCTTTGCAGCAACCCATGTGGTTTTGGGGTACAGTTCAGGTTTCCAGTAAGAGCCATCAGCATTCATTTTCCTTACGAACCCAACACCTTCTTTCCTCGGGTTTCGGTTCAGAATCTGCCTTTTGAGGACATCACATAGTGTCTGATGCCCTTTAAGGCTTTTGTACATCCCTGTTTCAAGCAATGTCTTCAATCTAGCATTCTCATCAGCAATAGCAGTGGTATCCTCAGCAGAGGGGTTAGTTACCACATCAACAGTTGAAGATATTTCAACAGTAGCGGCAGTAGAACATTCAGCAACAGAAGTAGCATTATCACGCTCAATGCATTTAAGACATGGTGGTTCAAATCCTTCCTGAGCGGAACTGATCTGTTCAGCGCGAAGTGATTCGTTTTCCTTTTGAAGATCTTCATGAGCCGCTCTCAATTTCTCAAGATCTTGCTTCCTTTGAAGATAATCATAGGAAAGCTTTTCATGAGTTGTTGAGAGCGTTTCATGACGACTTTCAAGTTCCTCATACTTAACGTGAAGATTTTTTATGTCTTCAATTAAGGACTCAGATCGAGTCATTTCAGCGCCTAACAGATCATCGCTTTTGTCTAACAGTTTTTGAATATGTTCCATAGCTTTCTGTTGTTTAATGGCAAGGGAAGCAAGTTTTGCATAGCTGGGTCCAAATTCATCACCAGATTCATCATCACTGGATTCAGATAGATAGCATTCAGTTACCTTAGCACCTTTTGCCATAAGGCATGATGCAGAAGATGATGATTCTGGTTCGAATGTCATCACTTTGAGAGATTCCTTAAAGTCCTCAAACCAAGGATCATGATGAGTTCGATGACCTTCATAGACCTCAGAGAGACGGTCCCAGATAAGCTTCGCATGATCAAGATGCATGATATTCCTGAACTGATTTTGAGACAGACAGGAGCAGATGACGTCCTTCGCCATGAGGTTGAGAAGAGTGTACTTGCGAATGTCATCAGCTTCCGCCATCTTGCACAGATCGGTCAGACCAATCTCAGTGACGGTCCACAGCTCGCTGTTCATCGCCATGAGGCGCTTCTTCATCATGGCCTTCCACTTGGGATACTCGTGACCGTCAAAGATGGGGCATGACACAGTCTTCATTCCTGTGGTCGACATAACTAGAACTCCAGGCGGTTAAACCAAAATCACACAGAACAAGGGAGTACCTTGCTCTGATACCAATTGAAAGTGCGTTATATCGACTAGAGGGGGGTGAATAGGGGATTTTTATGAAAGTCTTCAAAACGTGGAAGTTATGAAGACAAACAGTAGAAATAAACCTATTACCCTGCAGCGGAAGGTAGACTACACTAGGCAAGCCATAGTCAAGTATTCAATAGAGTGAAAGCACAATGACAAATAGCTGCAATGTAGTAAGGATCAGGTAGGAAGATATTATGAAGCCAAACAGAACAATCAGTCACTCAGTGAAGATAAAAGATAGTGCAATCATACAATGACTTCACAAGGAGTAACAGTACGTAGAGAGAAGGGAAGGATGAAACCAGTGACTCGTTGAAGACAATGATGTGTTGGATCAGTTCCAGTTGCTGTGAAAACTGTACGTCTGGTTAGGGCGGCTAGGTATTTAAACCTGAGGACACACAGTCCCGGACACCCAGTCCTGAACACGCAGCTCAGGACACCCAGTCCTCACCGTATTCCCCTTGAGCTAAGGTCACACAGACCTCGCCCAATCACTCTGTAAGTCTTCAAGGTAGACTCCCAAACCTTCACAGACTTCGTTCACCGGCGATCCACAATGTCTCTTGGATGCTCAGAACGCGACGCCTAACCGGCTGGAGGATGCACAATCCTCAAGTGTAATAAGTCTTCAGATCACACAGACAAGAAGACCTAAGTGATGCCTAATTCTCTTTGGCTCTGGGTGGTTAGGGCTTTATCCTCGCAAGGAATTCTCTCTCAAAGGCTTCGAGGTGGGTTGCTCTCAAACGACAAAAGCCGTACTCTGAATCTAAGCAGCCAACCGTTTATGGTTATAGGGGGTGGGCTATTTATAGCCACTAGGCAACCCGACCTGATTTATCCGAAATGACCCTGGGTCACTAAGGAACTGACACGTGTTCCAACGGTCAGATTTCAAACTCACACGACAACTTTACTTGGGCTACAAGCAAAGCTGACTTGTCCGACTCTGGACAAGATCCGCTCTCATAGTCTTCACTCGAATACATAGGTTATGTTTAAGCATCACTTCAGTCATTCTGACTGGTTCTCTTGGACCCCACTTAACAGTACGGTGGTTCCTATGACTCAACACAGAAGGAAAAGAACTACGAAAGATCTAAGTCTTCGAGCTCCATAGGCTTCATGCGGTGTCTTCTCTTGTCATAGTCTTCAATGTGAATATCTTCATATACCACCTTTGACATCAATGTCTTCATACATTTTTAGGGGTCATCTCTAGTAGAAAAACCGAATCAATGAGGGACTTCTACCTGTGTTATCCTGCAATTCTCACAAAACACATTAGTCCCTCAACTAGGTTTGTCGTCAATACTCCAAAACTAACTGGGGCGGCACTAGATGCACTTACACTAAGGATCATTGATGGTGCTCGTGTTGTGTTTGAGTTTGGGCCGGCTGTCGCCATCGCTGAAGCAGCTCCGGTGCTTCGGTTGCGGCGCCTGTCGATATACAAGAAAGCTCATATGTGGTAAGTGAACAGTTGCATGATAAAGAAGAGAAAACGCAAAGGAGTACAAATCGAAATAACCTGATGAGGCCGCGGCGTCAGTAAAGCAGGGCCGGTGGAGTTGAATATGGCATCCATGGAGCGGGTCCCATGCAGTGGACGAAGGCCTCGGTGGGCGCGGTGTATAGTGCTTTCGGTGAGGCGGATCTATTGAAGTGGACGAGGGCTTGTATGAAGGGCCAGCGATGGGGCGGACGAGGGAGTCAGTGAAGGGCCTACACTATGGTGGACGAGGGCGCCGGTTAAGCAGATCCGGTGTGGTGGACCATGATGGTGGTCAAGGAGATCTGGAGCAGTGGACAAGCCAGTCACTGAAGCGGCTCCGGTGAAGTGGTGAGTTGGCAGTTGGGGGTTCCAAGGTGTAGAAGGTAGATTCGATGGGGTGTGAGGTCCACCGCTGCGGCGGAGGACTAGATTCGGCGGCTTGTCATGGTTGGGGGGGGGGGGGGGGGGAGGGGGGGGGGAGGGGCTCTGGGAAGAATGTTGGGGGCAAAGATGGGAAAATAATGGAGTTACCAAAGCAGCCCTTTTCCGTTCATGTGGTAGGGGTAAAACAGGAATATCGCATGGCTAAACTTTCGGGCGTGAGATATTTCAATGTGAGTGGGAAGTTTGAAAGCTTTTGGCGCCTGAAATCATAAGTGTTCTGCTCTTGTACTGCCGACTATGATATCATGGCCGAGAATTTATTTGTTTTGCATGCAAAAAAGTGCAAGTTTTGAAAATCAATGTCTCCAACTCGAAACTTAGATTGTCCATTCAATTCAAATATGGATCATTGAGCTAGTACAAGCAAATACCATCATACGATCCAATTCAAATGAAATTCCAAATGTGTTTATCCTAAATATGATGACAAAAGCAAAAATGTGTATGTGTATGAATAAAGGGGATGATTATAAAGTTTGAACATGCCCGTATGTGTATATCTCTAGGTTTGATATATGAATTTGAAATCATGAAATCCTGGCTTAAAAAATGTACCTCCGTTTAAATGAATTACAAAAGCTAGTGATTCAGCCGAATTCCAAAATTCCAATCTTAGGTTTGTAATTCTGGTACATCAAGGTATATCACACATGTTCAAAAGTATCGTTATCTCATAGTCCAAACTGTGAAACAAATTGATCAACCATGTGTGCACACACTATTGACCATATATATCTCAATTACGCTGAAGTCCCTCAAATATAGACACCTCACTCATTATCTGAAGCAAACCCCCCCCCCCCCCCCCCCCCCCCCTCGCCCCCCACACGCGTCGTTCTCACCCCCAGACATGAACACACGAGCACATTAATACCCCCCTCTCTTCTAAAGTCCGTCCGGACCCCAATATAGGTCTCTTATCACTTTGTCTCTCGGGCATGCAAACATCTCTTCCCCCACTCTCTAGGTCTCCAGGCATCTCTGTTTCCCAAGCACATGCACTATGTAGAGTGTATCTTTCCCATAGACACAAAACATTGCCCCCAAACGTCTATCTCCCTAGTTATGTGGTTCTCACACACTCACCTCACACACCACCCCCACTACAAACAAGCACACTTTGTCTCCTTGTGCACCACTCTCCTCTTTCTATCTCTCCCACATGCAGACCCGCCCCAGTTCCTTCCCTGTATACATATATGCCGTGACTCTTTCCATAGCTCCCTAATGTATCATCGCTCTCAATCTCGCACGTTGTTCTCTACACCATCTATTCTAGATCTCTCATGAAGTCCCTATCACACACACGATGATTCGCTTCCCTTGCGTCTCCGTACATAGGACAATTTCGAACAACATCAACATTGTCTCCCTATCTATACGCCACTTATGGACACAAACGACCCCTCTCTCCCCCCTCTTCTCCTCTCTCTCTCTCTCACACACACACCCCCCTCTCCCACACACACTCAATGTCTCTTCCAAATAGTCTGCTCCCCGCCCGCACCCATGCTATCCTGCTACTACACATGCCTTTGTCTCTCTTTGACACACATGTCACACCCTTCCCCTTCCCTTATACTAGGTTTACATCATTAGTGGTCTCTCTACTCCACATACACACACTCCCTCTCACACACAAATGCGCGCACAAACACACACAGACACACACAAACACCCATCTATCTGGATCCTTCTTTTAGGACACACACCCTTGCATATTCTCTCCAGCTCTAGGTATGTATAAATTCCCCCTCTCTAGTTTAGATGCACACCAAAATTCTCCATCTCTCTAACTCACATATCTCTCCCCATCTCCGCATGTGTATCTCACACACTCACTCTCTGATTATGTCTATGTGTCTCCACATTACACAACACAAAGCCCCATGTACATGTATGTCTCTATCCTCCACACACATAGACACAAAGAATCTCCTATCATTGCCTCAGTCTCTAGACATATCTCTCTCTCTCTCGCAAACACACTCAACAAGGGTTTCCCCGTGAATAACTTATCATCTATTCATCAACGGTCGTGGCAGTACGGCGAATACGAGACGTGAAAAAGAATAAATCTACACGTTTGTAGACCACCTAGTATGACTACTAGGACTAGAGCAAGCCGAAAGCGCGCAGCCATCACCCCCTCCTTATCGGCGACGGGAAAACCTTTGTTTTACACAGTCGAGCAGTCATTGTGCTAAGGCCCCACATGTTGAGCCGTTGAATAGAATGTAGATCCTAGTTTACGGAAACAAGTATCAATAATACGTTTGTATCTCCATACTTATATTTCTTTTCTTATAAAAAACCGAGTTGGTGATGATGGTATGCGTGCCATCTTGCAATACACTGTCCGATCTATATCTGACGGATGGAAATTAAACTAAAAGATACCTGCACCTCTATCCACATTTGCAGACAAGGCCTTCCCTTGTACATCCTTATCTCCAACAACCTCATTGTTTAGCAATTAAAAAAGGAAGCCTTTGGAACAAACTAGCCTTGTGGCCGCTGCCGGCGTCGTCCATCCCTTTGCCTCCGCTAAGTCCGACCACCAATCACCACCACGCCCCACTCCTCTTCACCTTATCTCCTCTTTCTTGAGATATCATTAGTTTTTATAGATGGGATTACTGCCACATGGGTCAATCACAACAAGTGTTTTATAAAAAAATGCATCTTGATGTTCGGTGCAATGCATGGACATCTCGCTAGTACTCCTACATAAGACTAAGTTGGTGATGATGGTGTGTCTGCCATCCGTCATTTCTGACCATTAGATCTACATCTAACGACTGTGAGGTAAGTTGTTGCCTTTTCTCACCAACATCCCACTTCTTTACCAATTTACAGAAAAACCCATAATTAGTCTCTTAAAACCAACCACGCCCTCCCTCACCTCACCAAAACAGCCCAAGGACTATTTTTTGATTGAAACATAATATATCTCTAGTGATATATGTATATCAAAATTAGAGTGTTTTGTATCAAGTTTGTGAATAAGTATTATTCTAATTATGATCCGTTGCAACACACGTGAACATTGCTAGTATTTCCAACCATGCAAAAATGCTAGTATTTCCATAGTTTCGAGTTTTCCATCAAGATATTAGTCACTCATGGTTGACATTTACTTTCAATCACGTACACATAGGCACGATGTAACTAGCCTTGCTTATTAGCTTCCAAAGCTTAACTTCCACTCCTACTTACAATATGTAGAGTATTTAACAAAAAAGTACCACTTTCAACCAGCCCTAGGAAGAAACTATTGTACAAAAAATAGCAAAAACATACCCAAAATTTCTTAATCCATGCCAAAAACTACTACATAGTGCCGATTAGGTTCGTTTAAACCCGTTTATGACAGGGTTGGCCCACACGTCTGTGCTGACGAGGCAACACATTTTGTTTGACCGTTGACATGAGGGACCCACATCTAACCTTCTATCATGTTATATTCCCCCTCAAATCATTATTTTTCCTGAACATTACTTCAAACAGTACTGATGCGTGTTCATCGGTGGTGCCGGTGATGAGCGAGTTGGCCGCTGCTCCGCCGGACGGGCCGGACGCCGCACTGGCCTCCGCATGGGTTGGTAGGCTGGCTCGAGCGTGACTCACATGTGAGAAAGCCGCCACGCTGGCCTTCGCTCGAGCCAGATGACTGGCCTTAGCGCGGCGTGCGCGAGCAAGCTACCGCGCCTCCATGCCAATCTAGCTAGCAAACCTTGCAGACAAGCAGCTGGACGGAGCTATCTTGGCTAGCTAGCGTCCACGAGCATCGGACGGAGCTGGCATCCAGGCTGCCGCAAGATGGGCTCCGCACCGCCGGCGGTTTTGACCTCGCCTTCTGCTGGCGGCGGTAGCTGCGTCCCATGGCCGAGGATGACTAGGTGGACGGGCCGGAGGTAGGAGGTCACTCGAGGATTTTTGTGCAGACTGACATGTAGGTCCCACAAGTCATAACGCCTCACTTGTCGGTCGAATAGAAGGCGTTGACTTAAGGGGAAACATGGGTTGAAATGTGCCTATAACGGCACTTTGTGGAGTAGTCGTTTCTTGGTAGGGTTGGTTGGTAAGGGCATGTACAATGGTTGATAAGGTAGTCTTATCTTATGTCTGCCATGTATGCAGGTGGTTGTAGTTTCTTGGCATTATTAGTGGTTTCTTGGCATTATTAGTGGTTTCTTGGCATTATTAGTGGTTTCTTGTAAGGAACAATGTACTACTAGCGAAAAAAAGCGATTCTAGGTTGCGTTGTACTCCAACGAGTACTACTATTGGTCGCGGGAGTGTATACCTCGTTTTGTGGGTTCAATCCTGGCCGAACGCACGGTGGCCTTTTTTAAATAGTGTCAGGGATATACCCCGCGGTATGATCCGGCCGGAGTTATAACCCGGCTGGGACTTAGTAAACCGGCAGGTGTTACTGCAGGTGGTAAACTGGAAGGTGGTAAACCGATTGGTGTTAAGTCAGACGGTAAACCGGCAGGTTGTTAAACCGGCTGACAGTTAAGACAGACATGTAAAATAGGCAGTTAACCCAGACGGTAAACCGGCGGGTTGTTAAACTGGCTGACAGTTAAGACAGGAGTTAAGTCAGATGATAACTCAGCAGACAATCATGAACCAACAAACCATCTTAAACCAGCACCAGTTAACTCCCGGCAGGCAGTGGTAACTGGGTAAGTATTTTCAAAGGACTTTTCGAAGGACTTTTCGAAAACCCCGTCGGGTGCCACTTATGCCCGAGGGAGATAATGAGATGGGTAACCGCTTGATGACGAAGTGGTGTGCCGAGGCAAGTGTGTGTGTTGCTTTCAAAAACGGATTGGTTTAAGTTGCGACCGTTATTCCAACCTTACATGCGCAACCACTCTACCCTTATATGGGAAAGGGCATTATTGATTACCTAGGCCGATACTAGCTTGGAGCCCGCATTACTAGTGATGGAGGAGAGTTGGTGCTCTCTCTCGGGATGGGGTCGTGCCAGGTAGGGTGGCCAAGAACATTTTTATGGGGTACTGGACACACCATTGGTACCCCGTGCCAGTGGTATGTGATGAATATGGGAGCGGGGCTCCACAATTTTAAGTTGTGAAATGTTGGGCACGGGGGTTACTACCAATCGAGTGGACACCATGTTAGTGTAGTCTAGGGAAAGATGGTGATCGGGTGCTTACCCCGGGTACTTGAGGTACCGCGTGGATGACACGGAAGTTCCCCGGATCTTGTGGGTAAAGTGTGCAACCTCTGCAGAGTGTAAAACTATTCGAATAGCTGTGTCCATGGTCAAGGACAGTTGGGTAACCGCTCTTGGGCTACGTCCACATGTTTACAAACCAGTGCATGTGTTTGGATAAGTGGGAAGAACTACTTGGGTCAAGTCAAAGGACTTGACATGATTGAATTGGGTTGATGCCCACTCTATTTATGTTGATATCTGTAACCTGTCCTCATGGTTACTTGAATTCTCCTGATGCATGTCTTACAAGTTGTTGAACATGTCATTGCACTCAAAACTAGCTTTCTGCAAAAATTTACCTATATCATGCATTGTTGTAACTTGAGCCAAAACATGGGTTGCTTGTGAGTACATTCAAAGTACTCATTGGCTTGCCACTTGTTATTTAATTGGCCAGGCATGGAAGAACAGGAGTTCAAAGAAGAGTTCTTTGGAGACGAACATGCGAACTAGGACGTTTCCCAGTCAGAATGCCTGTAGGGTTAAGGTAGATGGCATGGGTTCTACTTATCGACGAAGTTTTCCGCTGCTTAAGTTTATTTGACACTCCCCCTCGTGGCTTTATCTATGTAAGACTTGACCATAATTGTCATAATTTGTGTAAGACGATATGTATAGATGTAAGACTCTTGCTATTCAGCTTCTGTGTGTTCAGTGAGCATTGATCTCTGGGATCACTGTACATGTGCATTCGGTGATCACGACTTATGAGTCGGGGTCCCCACAGAGCTGGTATCAAAGCCATCCTTACTGTAGGGAGCCTTAGTTAGCATGGTCGTTAGTTAGGGTAAAACTATTTCCAAAACTATTACTAGTTTTCAAAACTATCTATACTTCTCTTCCCTTCTCAGTTCTTCGAAAACTAAGGTATACTTTCCCCATCAATCTCTTCCCTTCAAAATTATTGCAAATGGTTGCTAGCACCCTCAAGCCCCTGACCACGGGATTCCTTGTAATCCTCGTGGGTAGCCTAGAAGGATTACACCTTGCCAAACACTCACCCACCTCTTGGTAGGCATAAGGCCACCAGGAAAATCACTTGGGGGCTATGGGTTCGAACCATAGTTACACCTCTTGATAGGCATAAGGGCACCAGGGAAATCACTTGGGGGCTTGGTCATATTCAAACCATAGCTACACCTCTTGATCGGCGCAATGCCACAATTATGACTACATGGGGGCTCTGGTTATATCCGAACCATAGCTTAAACCCTCTTAATCATACATATACATCATCATATATTGCATCATATGTTGCATCATCATTACATCATCATAGCATGTATCATATGTGCATGGATATATCGGTTTATATGACATGCATCGGTTTTCAAACCAGGTTATATTATTAAAAATCTTTAATAGCCAACACGGATGGATTTTATTATGGTTATCAATAACCAGTATTATGATTAATGTTTTCAAAGTCGCTTTAGCGCAATGACTATCATATTATCAATGGATATGATTTATTCTACAATTGAAGGAATAGTCCCGAGTCACTGTAGGCTTACGACCCGGCACTTGGAGGCTACATTATTCAAGTTGGGATTACATCAAATACACAAGTCTCATGTCGCTGCAAGCATGCACCATGACACTTGGGGGCTAATGCAAAGTCATTGTTTGCTACTTATTGAAGACCCGACTCATCACATCGTAATGAGCCGGCCCTTGGGGGCTACCAATTGCTCCTGTCAACAATTCAAGGTACACAAATTTTCATCTATTATTGAAGGATCCACTGCTCAATTGGTAAAGCACAAAGCTCTCAACCCTGTGGACGTGGGTTCAAGCCCCATGAGGGGGGTTACATCGTATAATGTTATTCTCAATGAAGTATATATAAAGTTCCAGCTCAATATTATCTTACTGATCCGGCCCTTGGGGGCTACACGTTGTGGTTCAAGTCTACATGATCATATCTATAAAGTCCCTGCTCCTTATTGCATAATGACCTGGCCCTTGGGGGCTACACTGGTTGAAGTTTTTATGGGCACCAGGCAATTACAAGTCCCAGGTTGCTGCAAGCAGGACAACCCGACACTTGGGGGCTACATATGCAGAATATTCAATTCCCACTGGAGATTGAGATGAACAAACCGGATTTCTTCACGCTTGTGACATTCATATTGAAGTAAGTCTTAAGCTGTTGCTATGCTACCTTCTTAAGACTTGGGGGATACAAGTGATAGGCATATAAGAGGTATATTTTCAAAGCTGATGTTAACAAACAATTATGATCCGGTGCCATCAATATTCATAAACCGGCAATTTTGGCAATGACAAACCGGCAAGTTCTACATTTTTAAACCGGCTGAAGATCCGATGAGTATTTTAAGGACCAATATTTTTGTTAAGCATTGGGAGTTGAGTCAAATGAATTATCCTTCACAATATTTCTCTGTGACAAACCAATGTCTGTAAATTGATTATGAAGCTGGCCTATTGACCCGGATTTTCTAGAAGAAGGAAGTGACAAGGACTTAAGGATGATCAGGATCATTTTAACATGGATAAATCCAAATTAAACTGGGTGCTAATGTCGGGGATATACCCCGCGGTATGATCCGGCCGGAGTTATAACCCGGCTGGGACTTAGTAAACCGGCATGTGTTACGGCAGGTGGTAAATCGGCAGGTGTTAAGGCAGGTGGTAAACCGGTTGGTGTTAAGTCAGACGGTAAACCGACAGGTTGTTAAACCGGCTGACAGTTAAGACAGACAGGTAAAACAGGTAGTTAACCCAGACGGTAAACCGGCAGGTTGTTAAACCGGCTGACAGTTAAGACAGGAGTTAAGTTAGATGATAACTCAACAGACAATCATAAATCGGCAGACCATCTTAAACTGGCACGAGTTAACTCCCGGTAGGCAGTGGTAACTAGGTTGCTAGGAGTTATGAAGCCCGAGACGTTATGAAGCCCAAGATGTTAAGATGCCTAGGAAGAAAAGTCATAATAGTCAAAGTCTTAAGTCCGAGTTGGACTCTACATGTAACCCGCCCCTTCAACTTATATAAGGAGGGGCAGGGTCCCCAAAGGGGGACAAGTAAGAAGGAACAATCTTAAAGGGTTAGGGTTAACTGGGAGAGCCGGTTTACGGCGACTTCCTCATGATCATAATGAGAGATAGCCTCAAAAAACACATAGGGTTCTTACCGGATGATGTTTCCCGGGGCCCGAAGCTGTCTAAACCCTTGTCTTGCGTTGTGTCTCTTGATTCCACTCAACCCCTCTCAAGCTACCACATAGATGCGTTGGCCTCACGACGAAGTCCTCACACTAGGACATCTGCCATGACGATTCTACGACAAATAGTACTCCACAAAACGAGGTAGTTTGAGTTTTGAAGTCGAACATACGTGTCACACCACAATCTGGGTGCACTAGATAGCCCAGCCATGTGAACGGGTTTTCCTTCCAATCATCTCGTGGATCGCATGCTCGCCCTAGCCTCACCTCGCTTGTAGCTTCCTCATCAGCTAGTACTAGCATATTTAAACTAGCGCCTCCCAATTAAGCTCGAGGAGCCGGAAAATCCTGGCGTGACATTGGGAACTGTGCAATATGGCTCTGTACGTAAAGTGCTAGTACTCTACTACTCTGTAGCTTGTGGCGTTGCACACATGGACTTCACTCCCTTATCGACTCTATAAAAGAAATTCCTCTTGATGCGATTCTTGTTTTGTTTTGAAACGGAGGCAGAAGCTTTGCCGCATCTCATTCATAAAGAAGGAACTACTAACAAAGTTCGACGAGATCCATTACACATCCACAAATGGAAGCGAAAAGCCTAGTCTCGCTGTATCAAATAACTCAAACGGTCTGCCCTCGCAGTAGCCATCGCTGATAAACAGGCTGCTAGTGTGTGCGTGAGAGGAGCGGCTGAGTAGGCCAGCTACGCGTTGAATAGAGCACCGAGAGTACCAACTACGCAGGTGTACTTTCCCTGCATTGATAGTACAATGATGGTGTTGGGGAACGTAGCATAAATTCAAAATTTTCCTACGTGTCACCAAGATCTATCTATGGAGTCATCTAGCAACGAGGGAGGAGTGGATCTACATACCCTTGTAGATCGCGCGCGGAAGCGTTCAAGAGAACGGGGTTGATGGAGTCGTACTCGTCGTGATCCAAATCACCGATGATCCTAGCGCCGAACGGACGGCACCTCCGCGTTCAACACACGTACGGAGCAGCGACGTCTCCTCCTTCTTGATCCAGCAAGGGGGAAGGAGAGGTTGATGGAGATCCAGCAGCACGACGGCGTGGTGGTGGAAGCAGCGGGATTCCAACAGGGCTTCGCCAAGCGCTGCGGGAGGAGGGAGATGTGTCATGGGAGGGAGAGGGAGGCGCCAGGGCTCAGGTGTTGCTGCCCTCCCTTCCCCCCACTATATATAGGGCCGAGGGAGAGGGGGGGGCAGCCTTGGCCCTTCCTCCAAGGAAGGGTGCGGCCAGGGAGGAGTCCCACCTCCCCAAGGCACCTAGGAGGTGCCTTCCCCCTTTAGGACTCTTCCTTCTTCTTATCTCTTGGCGCATGGGACTCTTGGGGCTGGTGCCCTTGGCCCATATAGGCCAAGGCGCACACCCCTACAGCCCATGTGGCCCCCCGGGGCAGGTGGACCCCCTTGGTGGACCCCCGGACCCCTTTCGGCACTCCCGGTACAATACCGATAATGCGCGAAACTTTTCCGGCGACCAAAACAAGACTTCCCATATATAAATCTTTACCTCCGGACCATTCAGGAACTCCTCGTGACGTCCGGGATCTCATCCGGGACTCTGAACAACTTTCGGGTTACCGCATACTAATATCTCTATAACACTATCGTCACCGAACCTTAAGTGTGTAGACCCTACGGGTTCGGGAGACATGCAGACATGACCGAGATGACTCTCCGGTCAATAACCAACAGCGGGATCTGGATACCCATGTTGGCTCCCACATGTTCCACGATGATCTCATCGGATGAACCATGATGTCAAGGACTTAATCAATCCCGTATACAATTCCCTTTGTCTATCGGTACGACACTTGCCCAAGATTCGATCGTCGGTATCCCGATACCTTGTTCAATCTCGTTACCGGCAAGTCTCTTTACTCGTTTTGTAACACATCATCCCATGATCAACTCCTTGATCACATTGTGCACATTATGATGATGTCCTACCGAGTGGGCCCAGAGATACCTCTCCGTTTACACGGAGTGACAAATCCCAGTCTTGATTCGTGCCAACCCAACAGACACTTTCGGAGATACCCGTAGTGCACCTTTATAGTCACCCAGTTACGTTGTGATGTTTGGCACACCCAAAGTATTCCTACGGTATCCGGGAGTTGCACAATCTCATGGTCTAAGGAAATGATACTTGACATTAGAAAAGCTTTAGCATACGAACTACATGATCTTGTGCTAGGCTTAGGATTGGGTAAGCCTCTAGTTGACTAGCTCGTTAGTCAACTAGAGGCTTACTAGGGACATGGTGTTGTCTACGTATCCACACATGTATCTGAGTTTCCTATCAATACAATTCTAGCATGGATAATAAACGATTATCATGAACAAGGAAATATAATAATAACTAATTTATTATTGCCTCTAG